>NW_021420086.1:561909-583250 GCF_001605985.2 Dendrobium catenatum | reverse complement strand
ATATTAATATATTATAAAATTTATTAAATTATGAAAAAATATATAGTGGGATATTTTGACAAATATTAACTTATAATTCTTAAAAAAAAATTAATTCTGAATTATTTGTTAAAAAATAAAAAAGTTTATTTACACTTAAGGTTCTAATAAAAAAAGCATATGTGCTCTCTCTCTCTCTCTCTCTCTCTCTCTCTATCTATCTATCTTCTTCCTTCTGCTTCTCTATCCTGGTTTTTCTCCAACAGAGTTAAATGGGGATTATAACTAGTTTAAAATTTTGTTTTCTAAATTATTTTTTCAACTGGTCATTTCAGTTGTAATTTTTTCTAGCTTTAAAAAACTGGACTCTATCCCGAAATTTCCCAAAAAAAAAATTTTTTTACTTAATTTGATTTATAACTTTTATTATATTTACAAATTTTTTGCGAGAATTTTATACTTATAATATTCAATTCAGATCAAAATTTTATAAACTATAATTTGATTATATTTATTTGTCCTTAAT
The DNA here is from genome assembly GCF_001605985.2 of Dendrobium catenatum. NCBI lineage: Eukaryota > Viridiplantae > Streptophyta > Magnoliopsida > Asparagales > Orchidaceae > Dendrobium > Dendrobium catenatum. The sequence continues at coordinate 582,745 of NW_021420086.1, read as the reverse complement.
AAATAATTTGAATATGATTGAATTGAGCTTTCTTTCATGTTTAACTCAATTAAATTTGATGCTTAAAATATTTGTTCGTATTCAAATTATTTCTTTAACAAATGAATCAAATAGGATCTTTAACTTTGCTTTCAAAGTTTCCTTAAGAATAGCTCCATCATCCAAGATTATCATAATGAAGTTGGTTTAGTCTCTATAATATATTTGGCCATTACTAATCATAAATTGCATTGATATGTCCATATTTTCTCATTTTCTTTACTTCAACAACTATAAAAAAACTCGCCATTACCGGCAGACAGAATACGCCGGTAACATAAAAATTTCGACAGAAAGAACACGTTTCTATCTAAATCTTGGTGGATTTTCATACGACGATAATTCACGTGTCAGAAAAAAATTTTTGACGTAAATAATACTCTGGAAACATTTTCGGTGTACTTTCCAGCACAGAACCGACAGAAAATTGGGTGCCAGTTACATCGCTTTATATTTTTATTATTTTGGTGTTAAATATGCCAAAATTATAGTAGTAAAAATCCACCGATAATTCTGACGGAACAAACATCGCTAAATACGCCTAAAAAAATTTGTTGGGTAGTAAGTGTAGAAGGGGGTACTCTCCATGGGCTCTGGTGAAGAAAAGCGGGGGTATGGAGAAGGAAATTGTTGGTCTGGTGAGTAGAATTGTAGGCTATTGGCTCCAGAAGTGGGTAAAGGTGTGGTAGGATTACTTTGAGTGGTAGGCTGACTATGAGTGGTAGGCTGACTATGAGTGGCAGGCTGAGATGAAGTGGCCCCCTCAGTACGTACAAACTTAGATGGTCCAGCTGTAGTGATCTTCTTACTGCACCTATTAAAAATATTTTTGATCAATCCTCTATTAGGCTCTTCACCTGAAGCCATCTACATAAAAAAATAAGAAATATTTGAAACATGAATTATAAAAAAATTTTAATATAAAATAATGTAGCAATTAAATAAATGCAGTGCAATAACAATAATATAAAAATGTCAAAAAAAAAACCTTATGTTAACACATCATTTATTGATTCACTTTCATATGATGATACATTTCCATCACTATCAGATTCCTCATTACTTTCCTCTATGTTTAAATCTAATTCCTCTAATTATAACTCGCTCTCATTAATTCGAATTTGTTTATTAATATCGATAGGAAGATTTTTTAAATTTGACATAAACTCTTCTGTATGTGCTGATGGTATTGAAGTGGGTTTCTCAATTACTTCCCTTAGTTTTGTCTTCATAACTACAAGCCAATCTTATTTGCCTCGTAATCTTCTTGGATAGTTAGTATACTAGATTTGGCTTACCTTACTAGCAATGATGAATGGATCAAATTTTGCATATCTCGTACCCTACTTTACTTCTATTATACTGTAAATCGGATGTACTCTTATTCTTCTATTTTGTACTGGATCAAACTATTCACAGTTGAATAGATTCATAATATTCTCATGATCGGGATATTCCAACTCTAATATTTCTTATAATACCCCTTAGTACTCAGAATCATCCTCTATATGGGTGTTCCCTCTTACACATACACCAGAATTTTCTATCTACTCTCTTAAAAGTCTTTGTCCCACTACATGGGGTCGGGTATATGAGTACTTGACAACTTGACTACGATCCTTCTGACTTTCATTGCTTGTCTACTCTCCTTCTAACCACAATCGCTTAGTTATGTTCTTCCTATATTATCATTATTTTATATGCCCAAATCATTTAAGGTGATTCTCTCTAATCTTTTCTTCCAATGGAGCTACACCAACCTTATCATGTATATGCTCATTTCGGAACCTATCTCTAAGGGTAAAACCACTCATCCACCTGAGTATCCTCATCTCTGTAACACTATGGACAATAAATCCAAGATATCTATAATATGTACTCTTATTAATGTCTTGCTCGCCCAGAGTTAAAATCCCCTCACTAAATCTAGTATTTCAACTCTCTCTCTAGTCGTATCAACATGAGTAATATCATCAGCAAAAAGCATACACCAAGGTCCATCCTTTTTCAAATGTCTAATGAAAAAATACATGAAAAAAAATAAAATCTTACAGTGGACAAAGTCGGTGACTGAGGTGGTGAAAGTTGGCAAAGTAGGTCGAAGTCTGTTGGGTAAAGGGTTGGTCTTAGCTTCGATGATGTCAAGCTGAGATGATGGAGGAGAGATGAAAGAAGAGTACACTAAGTCACAATCTCCTCACCATTCTAAGAAAATTTCCACTTATAAAATCAACCAAAAAAAAAAAAAAAGTTACGGTGGAATTTACTCAAAACTCTGATGTTTCGCGGGAGACGAAGGCGATGAGCGTCAGCACCGTCCATGGAAGTACGGATGGTCTCGGAAGTGACAAGGCTTGGTGGGGTGACACTTGGGCGATAGAGGTGAGTGGAGACCTAAACGAAATGATGAAATGAAATAATAAGCCAGACGAGCTCGGGAGAGAAATAGGGCTTCCACCGGCAGATTTTTTGGCATTAATCCGTTGGAAGCATTTCAATCGATTTTTATGTTGATAATATTTTGTTTTATTTAAAATGATATGCGTCCTATCTGTTAAAAAATACGCTGGAAATTTCCAGCATAAAATGCACTACATTATGCAGTTTGCTTTCAGATTATGATGTCTATACTAGTGGAATTGACGTCAGAACATTACCAGTGTCAATTCTGTCTGTAATTCCATCATAATAGTATCATCGCATAGAACACAAATAAAAAAGCCATAATTTCCAGTGGATATATGTCCGCCGAAAGCTACGACGGTAACCGCATGTTTTTCTGTAGTGAGCTTAGATTGTCTAGCTCTCATGAGCGATAATTAAGTCAAGTCCCATGAAGTATGCTTATGTGGACTGTTAGAAATTATGAAATGCCCTTTTTCATAAATTTCATGTAGTGCAGTAAGGACATAAATGTTTAAAATAATTCTAATGTTATATGATCATCCCCTTGGTTTTTCTCCTCTCATGAGAAATCAAAGAGTGGACTTACAATGGAGTGATTTGACAAGTAAGCAATTTTATCTTATCAAAAATAGATTAAAAAATAATATTAATGAAACTCCCTATATTGATAAGGACACGATAGATATTATAGTTAGCAACAAGTGAACATACCACTTAAGCATTACTAAAGGGGTTACCATTCACTAGCTTATCTTCCTTGGTGAATGTAATATGAGTGACCGAAGCTACTGACATTCAAAAAATAATCATTGAGTTAACCAGACATAAAATTATTACTTGAGACTTACTCAATGAGATTTCCTAGTTCCATCTCATAATGAGATTTAAAAGCATTAACTTATGATATGGGTAGTGCACGAGAGAATAAGTTCTTTCCCTAATCTTTAATTTATCCTTTCCTACTTACCTACCTAATTCTTCATTGATGAATCTATTCACCTTTCCATCCTCTATTAAGTTCTCCGCCAAGCTATAGATTTCTTGGCATTCCTCAATGTCATGCGAGTCATCATGGTGGAAGCCACAAATTGTCTAGGCATCACTAGCATGTGTACCACTTTCATTGACACCAAAATCATAAAGAACTTCTTATTTTGAATGGCCTAAACTAATTGAAATATTAATATGGGCAAGGGAGTTAAGGTTAGGGTAATAATGATTAAATGTATCTCTTCATCTTTGTGTAAGAGATCAGTGTGTAGTGCTTCCACCATTAGTGGAGTGGGTTGTCCCACGATCCTCAATATTCTCATCGGTAAAGGAACCCTCTGTTGGTTGTAATAATTTAGTACATGTCATGTTTGATTCCTTCTCTTTGTTCATGGGCCATAAGGTAGCTCATATTGTGCCCACAATGTTAGGGTTGATCCTTCCATACTTGGAATTCTCTAGGCTAAGTGTGTAACAACCCAAAATAAGAAAATGTATGTAGAAAAAAAATTAATCATGATGTACCACTGGTTTGATATTTAATATTTCTTTGAAGAAAATCTCCATAATTAGTGTTAATTACCCCTTAGGATCAGCTAGCATGTCTATTATCAATTTAAGAATAGAAATGATTTATTTTAGTATTCAAACTCGATATAGGAAACATAAAAATCATCTGGAAGGATAAAAATCACATTCATCTATCATTTTAAATATAAAATTAACCTAGATAAGGCTCTAGTTGACATCTAGAGATTTTTTCCCACTAAGAGAGGATTTATTTTATGCTGGGATCATGGGTTCCTATAGAGGCAAGCCACTACAGTTAATTACTTCTCCTAAGAGAAAAATTTAATTAAAGTGGATATTAGTTCTTAAGCCTCTAATTTAATTATTTATATAAGAGAGTTGCCATATTGTTCAGAAAATACCAATCATTCTTTTCAAAAATTTTATTAAATTTTATAGAAAATGCATTTAAATTAAATATATGTAAATATTTCTTATTTATTTTGTTAGGAGATGTGTAAATATTTTTGGGCTTATGCCTGCACAAAAATTATTTGTAACAAACAACCAAATACACAAGTAGTCATCCTAAATGTAGTGTACTATAAAGCTAGCTCTATCCTAGGATATCAAAGGATCAAATTAAACTCCAAATTATTTAGTCAAGATGAGTAATTTTGACTTTATGTTCAAGTGACACTTGCCAAAAACTCACTAAAAACTCTAATTTTTATCTTATTTAATTTACCTAACTAAATTTTCTAACCACCCAAAATTTGAAGAAATTTCATCAGCAGAATGGCTCTATACCAACATGAGGAATACAAAATCCTTCAAGTGCAAGAGGACACCACTCGCTTTTCATAGGCTTGCGTGTTGGGCTAGTGTAAGTTGTAGAAAAAAAATGCATTATAGCATTGCTATTAAATTGTATTATATAATATATATATACTATAATACAATATTATTATCCTTACGCTGCATATGTCTTCCTATTATTCAGAACCACACACAAAAATCTATGAACTTCTATCCTCTAATGCAATCTACCAATAATATGATGCAATACATGAATAATGTAGTTAAAGTGAAGTGAAAGTAACAATCTAAATAATTGTTATTCATCATTATTCTAGAATTTAGAAGCTTAACTGTGAAAAAAAATGCCAGGCCCTACTTAAAAGATGTCTAATCTACCTAATTACAATACATACTTGTTGCTTAACTCTATTTTTTTATAATCTAAAGGATATTATCTCCAAGAATGAATTTTTGAAACTTGCTGTATTGTACAACTATGTTTGTTACATTGACTCTTTTCTACACATAAGTTATCACTCGACTGTATCAATATTTAATATCACTGTATGAATATATCTATTTTTTAAATAATATCTATTTTTGTATTTCAATAATTCTCTATAAAGTAAGGTGCTGCATAAAAGAGTTGATATATAGGTTCACTGTAATAATTTAAGATCGTAATGCCAATCCTTAAAGAGCCTATACACCATAAAATAAATGTAATGAATTCTGGAATGCAAAAAATAAATAGAAGATAAAAATGAATGCCTCACATTGTATGCCGATAACATCTAGACCGGACACCGGTAATAATTACTATCATCAACTGTGTAAAGAGTTTTGTGACATTGGTAACCATTGATTGAGTTTTAATATGGATTTGATGTTTGTTATGATCAAAAAGAATTTAATGGTTTATGTGTATGTATTTAGATTATTAATAATTTTTTAATAGATGAGGTTTAATTAGTATAAATAAATCTATATAAACCCAAGTCAAAGAATTAGATTCTAATTATAGAAATCTGTAAAATGAAGTTATTCTCTAATAGATATGACCAAAACAATGGAGATTATATTGTAATATCTTAGAGGAGAGACCTCAATCTAACATATGCCCTCCTAAAGTGGAAAGATAATGATGTAAGGGTCATTGAATTATTGTTTGATTAAGGTATAAGTATTACACACATCCATGCTATGGATGCTAGCGGTATGAACCTTTTAATTTGTTATTTAAGATTTGAATCCTAATCAAATATTACCCCCTAAAAGAATAAAGCACCAATAAAAAGACCATAGTGATAAGATGCATTAAAGACTTAAAATGTAATCCTAATTTCCTCCACAAGAAATTAACACCAAGCATAAAAGTAGATTACTAAATTACATTATAAAATTTATTTAATTAAAGAAATTAATCAAACAAATATACAATTAATTTAGTTTTAATGTTTAAATTTATCTAATTTTTCCATTTTCCATTAATTATTTACAATTTTTAAATGATTTTAAATCTTAATTAATTTAATTATTTATAATAATATTTATAAATATTATAAAATATAAAAAAGTTATTTAAATTCAATTATAATCTCTAATTTTATTTAGTTTTCATTCAATTGTATTTGTTTTTAATTTTTTATTATATTTTAATTATATTAAGAAACTAATTATTTAATGAATTAAAATTAAATTTTAGTTCGAAATTATTTAATTTGAATTAATTATTTCTAATTTTATTTCATTTTTATTTAAATTTATTTTATATTTTTGAATTTCATTTTTCTTTTTAATGAATTTCTTTAATTAATATTTAATTCAAGGTAATTAATTAATAATTAAATTTAAATGAAAATTAATTTTTAATTTTGATTTTAAATGATTGTCGGATTGACTTAGAGTTGATTGATGGTGGTTTGGTGTTGTAATGAACTTTATTTGAATTATTGCTAATTTTGGAATTTAAACCTTAAGAAATGGTTAATTGTAATTAATTATTTTTTTAAGATCATGTAATTCCAAATGGGAGTGTATTAATCCTTAATAGGTAATGTCAATAAATTTTTTATGTTTAGAGTTCTCATCATCCTTAATTGTTGTCTTTAATAGTCACTAAGTTTGAATGGTTTCATAATCAAAATTTCTAAGATATATGAATTGATGAATTCAAAAATATTAAAGTTAAGTTATAACATAGTTATTGATAAATTTAATTAATAAATAATCATATATTCAAATGACACTATGATAGATGAGTGATATGAAATAATATAATTTTTAAACTTTGAATCCAATCGGTTGTATATTTAGAGAACAAATAAAAGAAGTTGTAAAAATATTATCTATGTAATTGTTCTCTAATATTCCAAAAAATTCCCTTAAATTTATTTTTAACAATTAAGATCCATTTAATAATTTCATAGAGCGGTCATATTCATGCAATTGAAGAATGGATGGTTTATTATGAATTATTAAAGTATATAAATAAGAAAAGTCTTCTTGACTTAAAAAATCTAATTGTCAATAAAAATATGTTTAAAAAATTAGAAAATTTATTGGAAATAGTATATAGTAAGCAATTGATGGTCGTAAAATTTGAGCCAAATTAAACTAGTATTTAAGGAATGATTTAAATAATTAGGGAATCTATATAAATGAATTAATTCCATAAATACTTTTAATTTTGGCTTGGTTTTATTTTTATATGAAACAGGGTTTTAAACTGAAGAAAATTATATATTATATGTAATCTTTAGTTAAGTACTTAATTGGTTGTTATTTTTTTTTTTGGAAAATATTTTATTAAAATGTACTTAAAATAATTTTTAATAAATTAGTCCGACAATGCATTCATTACCAATGATTGTGCCATTGGCAATCATTTGTGATTTGATGGAAACACATAGACGGTGTGAGGCAACATTAAATTCCAATCATTATACGAAGGGGGTGCAGCTGAGCCATTTTATCATTCATGTTTGGAATGGATGGCTGAGATGTTGTCGTAGGAAAATCCAAACTATCAGAAGAACTAAACAATCGAGAGGGAAATGATTTATTTAGGGAGTATTGACCATTTGAGCTCATATGATATTTTGTTGTCCATTTGACCAGTGCAATTGATCAAGGGTTATTGATATGGCATGTAGGGAAGTTCTTAAGTGCTGGTGAGGTATTTTTGAAAGAAGTTTGAAGAAAAGGCATTTGTGTTTGAATAAGGGAAATTGATCATTTGGGAACTTCTAGTAATTTGACTAGTTTAACTAGTCAAACTTAACTAGACAAAGTTGGGTAGTACATGGGAGGTGTTTGGAGGTTAATGGAATGGTTTTGAGTGGTTAAAATGCTTGATTGTATTACTTGAAGTGATTTGGCCCTATTAGGCCTAAATTAACCAGATTCAAGTTAGATTGACCAAGTCAATTATTGACTAGTTCAGGGTTACCAATTGAGTCCATTTCACTAAGAGTGGTATTAGGAGAAATCTGGTGAAGATTAGAAGTGATATGTAGTTCAATTGGAGGTGATTAGCTTGTAGGTCAACTAGGTAAACCTGAGCTATCCCAAATGGGTTAATTTGGTCAACTAATGGTTGATGGGTAATTGACTGATGGTTCATCATATGACGTTCCTATTGAAGGTTGAACCATGATTGAGGTCAAGGAGTCATTGCATTGATCTAGATAATGCACTAAGCTACCTGATTGCAGTGTAGGGCTATACCTACAGGTGATTGTAGATTGTTTGGTTGATTGATTATAGGATTGATTGTAGTTTTGATTCTCTTACAGATCGATTAATTGATTGATTGTAGGTTTGGATGATTTCAAATGATTGATTTATGGTGATTATTGATGATTGCAATATAATTGAAAAAATGATTGAATGTATGATTGACTAACTAATTATAGTGCTAGATAATTGATTATTTTGCTATAAGATTGACAACTAGGTGATTGCCAATCACTAGATCGACAATCAGGAGTCATGATAGTTTAGGATGATGACCTCATACAAGTAACAAGTAAAAGGGGGGGGGGCGGAGAGAAAGAGAGAGAGAGGAAATATCATAGGAGAAAGATATTCAAGTAATTTTCTTCTAACAATTCTTTTATGAAAATTATTTTATTTATTGTAAGTAACTATCTTCCTATCTTTATTTTACATGATTTTTATTTATAGGAATTTAATCTCTTCTAAATATGTCAAAAAAGTATTATCTCCTAATTTAATGAGCTTTTACTATGTAACTTTTGATATGTTATAGATTTGATCATTCTAAATAATTTCATATAACATTATTATATTTTTACATTCAAATATGTGTATAGAAATTTCTAGATAAAATCAGAAGGGAAAAGTATGTTGAGAATGGATTAAAGGTGATATACTGTGATTGATATGATAATATTGTACTAAAATATATGTGTTAAAATGATTGATATGACTGATATGTAATAGAATTTGAAACTGATCTGATTGAAAGGTTATATTGTATTTAAAAATCTCTTATAGATAATAATATACTAATTGATATCAGATATATATGAAATTATAATCCCTTGTGATAGCATCAAAATTTATTGATTCACTAATTGGGGTTATAATGAGCTGGAGATAGATTAAGAGTTATAAGGAGTCTAGGCAACTATTTCACATGATTCAAAAGGAATTATAAGAAGTACATTAATTGGAAGTCATAAGAGGTGAATGATTTAGATTCATAAGTATAAGAGAAAGATAACCTCAAGTTATCCTCATCTTAAAATCTTATTGAACATTACTTATTTTCACTAATTATTATTGATAATTGATTACTAAATATGGATATTGATTACAACTAGAGCTTATTGTTACTGAATACATATATTGAAACAAATATATGACTATATAATTGATAGAATAATGAGAATGATTGAATGATATAACTAAATGAAGCTGATAGTATGATAAGGATAAAAACAAATATATATATGATAGTATGAATCTCTCTAACTAGAACCAAGAGGGTGAAAATAGAGTTGAACTTCTCTAATTATAAAAGAGTCACGATTCTCTACCCCACCGGGGAGGTGAAAAAGAGTCTATACAAGATTTGCCTCATTGCTATAGGAGAAAAAGGAGAGTCACTACTATTTAGTATAATACTTGGAGAGGGAGTCTCCAAGAAGTGCACGTAGATTGGGTTGACCAAACCACTATAAATTATGATGTATTCATTCTAATATTTTTTGCACTTTATTTTCTACAATTTTATGTGTAGTTAAAAAATCTATTTTATTTTGTTATTGTGAAATCTACTCTTTCTGTATTCATTGTATTGATTATCGTGTGTGATTTTGAAAAGTTTTAAAAGTTCATTTTTACTAAAGAATAATTAAAATAATCAATTCACCCACCTCTTGGTTAGCAGTGGGCTAGTTCTTTAGGGTTTCACAACCCTCATGAACTTTTAAGTGGTATCAGAGCCACCACCAGCAACAGTACGATAGTAGAAATATCCAAAAGTAGTTCACCACCATCTAACAATAATACAATAGCTTTAGTTAGTTCTTCCAACTACCTCCACAACCACCTCATGATCAAGATCCACCACTATTTTAGATTTATTTAGTTTTTGTTGTGTTGTATTTCTCTTATTTATCTATGCTTGCTTATTTTCACCTTATTTTATAATTAATTTTCTTTTCAGACATTCTTGTGTTGCTTTTCTTTCTTTTTAGTCAAATGTTTTTACAAAAAAATTGTTTATTTTAACTTTCAAATGGAATTACTTTTTCTTTCTAGCTCATTCTATGCTCTTAGATATCTTTTATGTACTATTTACTTGAGAAATCTATAGTTTAAGGAAAATATGTTTCTATTTATTGTATTGTACAACTTAATTCGTATTGTATGATTGAACTCGTACTATACAACTTGTGTCATATTGTACGAATGAACTCTCTACAATTCTCTTTACTGTTTGTAATAAACATACTTATATTCTTACTTAAATGTTTCATAAGTAATGGTTGACATTGTTAAAACTCGAAGGATAATTAATCTTACGAATTTTTATATTGCTTTCAAATTTTATTTGCATGATAATTCCTTTTGGGAATGTGAAATTTAAATCTAATTGAAGTTGAGATGGTTGAAATGAAAACACTTTCATTTTATTGCATTTTTTTATATCATGAATATATTCTGCAATTTCATAAACATGATTCATTATTTTTCATAAATCAGGCTATTTATTCCTATTAGAGAGTGAGTTTGTTTTGTATATTATCCCTCCATATATAAGAGAGTGAGTTACCCTTCTCTTCTATTTGATGATAATCTTTACATTTGAGATTCTTAAAGATTTAGAAAGGAGGTAATTTGCAAAAAAATTCGAAAGAGACACAAAATAAGCCTAAAATTAAAAGATGTGTAATGACGCCAAAAATAAATTGATGTATTAAGTATATTAAAAATAAAAGATGCCTAATGAACGCCAAAAGCTAATAAAAGAGGCACAAAATGATCCCAACTTAAATTAGCTTTTATTTTTTATAAATCTTGAAATCTTAGAAAATTCTTACATTTTAGAATATTTAATACTTGATATTGAAATATCTTAGTTCTTCAGCCATCACTTTTACAATAATATTCTTTTCAATATATTTCATACTACCAGTCTAAAAAGTTTACGTTTTCAAGTCTAATTGTAATTCTTGAATTAGATTCTTGTTTAAACAAAGGATTTTAGCTTGTGAAGATGTTAAGCTGAGTGTTAAAACTCTAGAATTTCAATCCTTTGGTTGCAATAAAGTTAACAATTTTCTTATTTGTCTTTTCTATTTATAGAGTAAGTTTATTATATTTTGAAAATTCCCACAAGAGTTTTATTGTCTATGATGTTTTTTTTTCTTCACCTTGTGTTGTTAGTTGTTTTGAATTTGTTTGTTTTATGTATTTTTTATTTATATTATTTTCCCTCTTTTTGTGATGTCAAAAGGTGGACAAGTATGCTATTATTAGTTGTTGTTGTTGTTTGCATATTCTTTTTAAAAAAATTCACTCTTTTTTCTTATAATTGATTTACTTCTAAGGGGGAGTTTAGAGGAAAGCAAGTTTTAAAAATCCAAAAATAATATTATTTGTTATCATAAAAAAGGAGGATATTATTGCAAACTAGATGATTTTGAAGATAAAAAATATTATTGTGTATGTTACTACTTTCAATTTTTTATGGGAAATTTTGTTTTGTATTTGTATGTACTAATGTTTAAGGAAATCAGTCCACTGTTCACTTTCCATTCTGATCAGCATATTACAAGGTAGACAAGGGCTACAATCCTTTTCATTTTATTATATATTTTTTTTCCTTTCTTGAGTCATATCATGCATTTGGGTGGATATAATTGCTGAGTAACCATGCACACACATAGGGGGAGAGAGAAAATTATTTTTTGAGAGAGTTTTTTTAAGTACATCGTGTTATATAATTTTGGCTTTATACTATACAACCATGTTTCATATTGTACAATTTTAATTCATACTATACGATCACTTTTGCTCTGTCAAAACCCTAGCTGCCAAAGGTTAAGAAAGATATTAATTATGTATTGATCATATGGAATGATTTGGTTCATACCATATGCCCTAATTAAAATCTTTATTAATTAATCCCTCGATATCAGGAAGTCAAATCATGAATAATTATTATGATTGATTATACTATATGATATAGTTTGTATTGTTTGATTACCTGGGTATGAAATTAGTCATCCCAAAGATCATACCAAATAAAATTCTTGATTTTTATATTGATCATACTATATGATATTCATAGTTTTGGATGATCAATAGTGTAAGAAGTTAGCCATCCCAAGGATCACCCCAAATAAAGAGAATGAATTTTTGCAATTTGTATCTTACGATGTTATGATCATACTGTACAAAATGACATAAAAGTTGAATAGTTCATTTGAAAAATCTTATCGGATGAGTCTGAATTACACTGAATATGTGTATCATATTATACAAATAGAAGATGGATCTCTTAAAAATTAGGGTTTCTTGAAGTCCACTACTTAAGGTTCTCTAATACTCCTATTAGAAGATATTTGACTATTGAGACTTTAGGAGAGAGAGCTTTGAGGGAGAAATGAAGGAAAGCTTTATTAGAGAAGAGAGGGAAATTTGGTGAGGGAGAAGTTGGGAGGGGATTCTCAAGTTTGCTCCAAGAAATTATCTTTCCTTGTATCTATAAGCGTCTACCTAAATTCTTTATGGCTATGGAGAAGAAGTTTTTCAGTAAAGATTATGGTTCTCTAACCATAACCTAAAAGGGTGAAAATAGAGTTGTAGTTTCCTAACCATCACTAGACGGGTGAAAATAGAGTTGAGATTCTCTGACCATCACCAGGAGGGAGAAAATAGAGTTGAGGTTCTCTGACTGTAAAAGAGTCACAGTTCTTTACCGCACTGGTGAGGTGAAACAACGTCTGTATAGGCTTCTCCTCCTTATTGTGGGAGCAAAAGGACACTACTATTTAGTGCAATACTTTGAGACGGAGTCTTCAAGGAGTGAACGTAGGTCAAGTTGACCAAACCACTATAAGTTCTAGTGAGTTAATTCTAATATTTTTTGTACTTTATTTTCTACAATTATATGTATGGTTAAAAAATATGTTTTAGGTTTTTATTGTGAAATTTACACTTTTTGTATCCACGATATTAATTATGTTGTGACACTTTCAAATGGAATTTATTTTCTTTCTAGCTTGTTATTTGCTCATAGATCTCTTTTATGTGCTCTTTACTTGAGAAATATGTAGTTAAAGGAAAATATGTTTCTACTGATCATATTGTATGACTTGGTTCATATATTACAATTTAACTCATACTGTATAATTTCTATCATATTATATGAATTAACTCTATGCAATGCTCTTTATTGTTTGTAATTAACATACTTCTATTCTGACTTAGATGTTTAATAAACAAATCTTATAAATTTTTATATTTCTTGTTATTTCCTTTGCAAGATAATTCCTTGCGTGAACTTGAAATCTAAAAGAGATGGTTAAAATGTAAACACATTCATTCTAATGCATTTTTTTATAGCATGAATATATTCTATAATTTGATAAACGTAATTCATTATTTTTCATAAATCAGGCTATTTATTCCTAACAAATACCAGGCTTGCTTTAAAGATTATTCCTCCCTATATAAGAGAGTGATTTACTCTTCTCTTCTATTTAAAGATAATCTTTAAAACTTAGATTCTTAAAGATTTAGAAAGAAAGCAATTTGGAAAAAAATTCAAAAGAGGCAAAAAATGAGCCCCAAATACAAAGATGCGCATTGACGCTAAAACTAAAAAGATGCATTAAGTGTAAAAAAAACAAAAGATGTGTAATGTACAGCAAAAGCTGATAAGAAGGCACAAAATGAGCCCAACTTAAATTACCTTTTATTTCTCATAAATCATTAAATCTTAGAAAGTTTCTATGTTTCAAAATATATTGTATACATGATTTTGGAAAATCTTGGTTCTTCATTCATCACTTTTACAATAATATTCTATTCGATATATTTCATGCTAGCAGTCTGAAAAGTTTAAGTTTACCTATCTAATAATAATTCTTAAATTGTATTTTTGTTTAAAAAAAATATTTTAGCCTATGAAGATGTTAAGCTGGGTGTGCAAACTCTAGAATCCAAATCCTTTAGTTGCAATAAAGTCAACATTTATCTTATTTGCCTTTTTCTTTTATAGTGTAAGTTTATTATATTCTGAAAATGCCCATGAGAGTTCTCATGTCTATGATATTTTTTTCTTTATCTTTAGTTGTTAGTCTGTTCGAGTCTATTAGCTTTATGCATTTATTATTTCTATTTCCTTCTTTTTCTTCCAGTTTTTTTCCCTCATTTTGTGATATCAAAAGGGGAGTAGTATCTTATTGTTTGTTCATTGTTGTTGTTGTTTGCATATTATTTTTAAAAAATTACAATCCTTTTTCTTATAATTAGTTTTCATCTAAGGTGAAGTTTAAAGGAAAGTAACTTTTTGAAAATCCAAAAATAATAATATTTTACATCATAAAAAATAGGGAGATTATTGCAAACCTAATTCAAGCATAGTGATTTTGATGATAACAAACATTATTATGTATGTTACTACTTTCTTTTATTTCTGGGATATTTGTTTTGTATTTTCGTGCACCAACATTTCAAGAAATCAGTCCACCATTCACTTACAATTTTGATTAGCTCAAGTCTAGGTAGATTAGGGCTACAGTCAGTTTTAATTTTACTCTATATTTTTGTCTTTCTTGAGTTGTATCATTTATTTGGGTAGATATCATTGTTGAGTAACCTTGAACACTCATAGGAGGAGAGGGAAAAATGTTTTTTGAGAGAATTTTTTTAAGTACATTGTACTATACAAATTTGGCTTCATACTATATGACCATGTTTTGTACTATATAATTTTAATTTATACTATACAATCTGTTGTGATACGTCAAAATTATAATCACCAAAGGTAAAGATAGTTATTAATTTTATACTAATTATATAGTACTATTTGGTTTGTACTATATGCCCTAATAAAAAAATTTCTTAAGTAATCCCTCGATATCAGACTATAAATCATAGATAATTATTATGATTGATCGTACTATATGATTATCCGTGTACAAAATAGGTCATCCTAGAGATTGTACCAAATAAATTCCTTGATTTATGTACTGATCATAATGTATGATGTCAAAAATCCTGGATAATTGATAGTATACAAAGTTTACCATCCTAAGGATTATCCCAAACGAACAAAAGGAAGTTCTAAAGTTCATAACATACAATCTTATGATTCTAATGTATGAAATGTTATAAAAGATGAATAATTTTTCTGAGCAATCTTGTCAGATGAGCATGAATTACACTGATTGTACTGTACGATATGTGTGTTGTACAGTACGAACAAAACATGGATCTTTTAAAAATTAGGATTTCTTCAAGCTTACTACATAAGGTTTTCTAATACTCCTATTAGAATATCTTTGGTTGTTGAGACTTCAAGAGAAAGAGCTTTAATAGAGAAAACAAAGAGTGCTTTGTAAGAGAAGAGGGAGATTTTGTGAGGAAGAAGTTGTGATGGGATTCACAAGGTTTCTTTAAACAAGAAACTTGCCTAATATCTACAAGCATATGCCTAGATTCTCTATAGCTCTGGAGAAGAAGTTCTTCAGCAAAGATCGTGGTTCTCCGACCATCACCAGGTGGGTGAAAAAGAGTTTTGGTTCTCTGACCATCAGCAGGAAGTTGAAAGTAGAATTTAGGTTCTTTTACGATCACTATGAGGGTGACAATAGAGTTGAGATTCTCTTCTTGTAAAAGAGTCATGGTTCTCTACCGCACCAGGGAGTTGAAATAACGTTTGTACAGGCTTCTCCACCTTACTGTGAAAGTAAAAAGACAATCACTACTGTTTAGTGAAATACTTGGAGTGGGAGTCTCCAAGGAGTGGATATAGGTCAGGTTGACCAAACAACTATAAATTCTGGTGTGTTAATTCTAATTATTTTCTGCATTTTATTTTCTACAATTATATGTGTGGTTGAAAAATTTATTTTATTTCTTTATTATGAAATTTCTCTTTTTTGTATCTTCTATATATATTATCATGTAAGGGTTTGAAAAGTGTTTAAAGAAGTTCTTTTTCACTAAAGACTTTTTAAAATAAGCATATCACCCTTCTCTTGGTTAGCCTCGGGCTAGTTCTTTAGGGTTTCACAACTCTCACAAACTTTCAATATATAATGATACTTTTCTACTATTATTTATATATTTTAATATAATTAATTAACTTCAAATATCAAACTTATTTGGATCTAAATGATTAATTATTTGTTACTAATTGAAATAAAAATGAAAAGAAATTCTTCCACTTTAGATCCTAGGGCATGATAAAGTGGCCAACAAAGACTCAACCACAGTATTATAATCTTTTTCATTCTCATTGTTATTGTTGAGATCTAATGAATTGACCTATGTTTACCGCTACAATAAACTAAGCACAAGCTTGATTGATCCTTCCTACATGCCTTGATATAAGGTGACTTGTTTAACTACTAACTTTGGGACTTTCACTTCAAAAATTTCTAACTACAACCTGAACATGAAGTATTTTAGGGACTTGAATGGTTCATACCTTCTTAATGAAATTTCTTGCAAGTTCTTGAGAGCTCTATGGGCACTCAAAAATTTTATAATGAACATCCTCTTAAACTTGAATAAAGATGTGATGATGAACAATGGTAGGCATGAAAACTACATAAGGGAGAATTTCTTAAAAAACACAATGAAATGTCGACATTTCAACGTGTTGTTGACATTCATTAATGATGTTGCCTTTTGAATTTGGTGGGTAGATTTTCCTCTATAATGTCATTAGAAAATATATTGGTCAACTCTTTCTTTATTCTCTTAGCTTTCTTAGGTGGAGAGCTGCGCTATTCATCACTGGTGTGATGACTATGACTTTGTTTAGTAGCATGTGTTTAAGTTACCATCCTGATGTTGGATCATCTTCGATGAGCTATTGAGTTATAGGATCCCTCAATAGTACTTTTTCTTGGGGAATCTCTCCCTTGCCCAACACCACCTCAATCATCTTCATGAATGTCTCTTTAATTTGAATCAAATCATAGTGGTTGTAAAGTTCTTATTTCTCATGTTCATTAATGAAACCTAGTTCTGATGCTCTTCACATAATTCTTTCCTTTTTTTTACTTTCATCAATCAATGATCACCACATCTTTTAGGATGTTGGATCCAAAATTTTTTATTATTGACACCTAGACTCATAAAAAAATTTTAAATAGCTGGAGCGAGAACATAATGAAGGAAATAATAAGTATATAGAGTAGGTAAGAAACAAATTTATATGAATATTAGAAATGGTGTGGAGTCTAAAGTATAGCTCTTAGCCTTTTATTTATAAGGTTTAGAAAACTATAAGAAAGGCTAGAACTAGAAAAAAATAAAGAAATAATACTTTTCCCCTAATGTAGCATGAGAGGCCCTTTGGTGTACTCTAGGAGAGTCCTCGAGGGAGAGTACTTGAGGCAAGTGCTTGGGCAAGTTCTATAGGTCAAGTGGTTGGGGTAATTTCTTTAAAGTAAGTGCCTTAGAGAGTCCCTAGGTGTGAGCGCCTTGGTTGAGTCCTCAGGGGTGAGTACCTTATTCAGGTCTTCTTAAATAGGCCATTTAGGGGAGCCCAAAAACTTGAATACCCTTAAATAAGTGGGGATTCCCTTGGGGTGAGCAATAAGTCCTTAAGATGAATGTGGATATAAATATGTCACAAACATGGTTGTTGGAACCATGACTTTGGATTACTTACGTAAATGTACCTTGTTTAACTTGAATGTGAATATTCATGAAAGCAATATTGCCTTGTGTCATGCCCTAGAATCTAATTCAAAAGATTTCTACATCTTTCCATCTTTTATACATCAATCAAAACTCACAGGATTCAACATAAGTGGAAAACTATAATTACATTATTATTCATTAAATATTTACATAACCAAAAAGTATCCTAAAATAATATATATAATAGTCACTATTAAAACACAAAATAAAATATATAACAAAATAGCAAAAAGTAAAATCTAAACTATCACCCACTGATTATCCATTACTCTGTAGGCTCCTTGTTACCTGATATCTTATAAAAATCATATAGTGAGTATATGGCCTAATAAGTAACCACAATATACCACTACATTCAATGAAAGATAAACAAATAAATATGTATACTCCAGTTCTAGTTAATATCAATTAATAAACTATCAATATGAACGATGAAAAATTTAAGAAATTTATATGAATCGATAGTAAAATTTGTCATAGTAAGAAAAATTGGAGTACTTCAATAAGAAAAAGGAGTCTATCAATCTATAAAAATATTGGTAAAAGTTTATAATTCAATAATAGGGGCTACATAGTAAAAAAAGCATGTCTTCTATCAGTATGCCAAGTCATTATGTTATAGTACTAGGTTATATCAATATGTCTAATAATATCTTTCAATGCCTTTGTCATATGATATCCTATGTTTTAATAATATTATTTTTATTTTTATCAATTCTACATCAGTTCTATGCATCAAAAATTTGTATGCTATAAACAATTATAATCGTGGATGTGATTATGAATAACAAGGTATGAAATCAAATTTTAATGTGATTTTTGTTACATCTTTGACCCCAATTGCTGACACGTTGATCTTCAGTCTTTAATTTAATTCCAATTGTCCATCAATTGGCAAAGAAACACTATCTTACCATTATTGTTCAAAAATCTTAAATTAGTTTATATGTGGCTTCCAAAAAATTACTAAAGTGTCATCACTCTATCCATCAACATAATTCAATTAATTGATTACAGGCTAACATCTAGGATTAAACCATATATCTTTTAATTAAAGAAACTCTTGTCATCTTACCATCATGTATAGGCTATTATATTTTAGCTTCTAGCCCATATTAATTTTATTATTTACAGCCAGCCTTCATTGCCTACATCTAAATGTCAATTTTATCTTACATAAAATTATTTTATTTATTTAGTTCAATATCATATATGAAATGTTATAATATATGAAATACATGAAAATCTATATACTTTACATTAAATTCAAAAAATCATAACAATTAATTTATCCGGTCCAATACAATAATATTACAATCAAAATGCTCATAAGAATCATATTTATCATATAAAAAAATTATGTGGTGAAAGTTTGATAAATTAAGAGAAAATATATTTTTGTCAATTTTAGGAAAACTTTAATCATGAGACACAATATCACTAAAAATAAAGGCAGGAATCAGATTACTTATCATGATTAAAATAAATCTCTAAATATAACCAATGCACGAGGAACTTTGCATGACTTTCTCACTCTTTGCTCTATACTTCTTTCTCTCCCTTCTTTGCTCTTATTCCCCCTGGCTCCTGCCCTAGCAAGGAATGAAAATGAGAGGAGGGGTGGTGGTAGGCAGGGATTTATATTAAATATATTAAAAAATATATTTAATGTGTCTAAAATCAAGCACCCAAGATAGAACATTGATGCACTGCAACTTTCCCCCAAAGTTACTATAAATCAGAAAGCTCGGCACAATGGGGTAGCTTACTTGGTTCTTTCTGGAAGCATTGTGCTTGTATGGACAGTGACATAGTTTTGTATGTAGAATTATAATATTTTCTAAATAATTATTATTTTATGAAATTTAGGGTTATTACACCTTGAATGGATAGAACCCAAAAGCGATATCTTATAATAAAGAGAGCATCTCTTCAAATGAGGGCATGTTTAGATGAGTTTACCAGTCGAACGTAATATGTGCATCCTTCTTAAGTCCCAAAGGGCAAACTCCTATAGTGTGAATTTTTTTAGGGTGAATACCATCCTATCTCTGACCTTGTTCATATAAAATCTTCTCATAGCAAGATTTAGTTTGGGTGAGCGCTCTTCTTCATTGTGCTTATCGAGGGTGAACCTATTTCATACCAGTGAGTGACGCACATATACATAGATATCTTCTTGGGCTTTTAGCAAGCAATTGATAAGTATTATCATAATTTTATAAATGATCACTATCAACAAAACTAAAGATTTCTAAAAAAAATCACAATGAACAAATTGATTCCTAATTTATTAACCACAAATTCATCCTTCCATTATAGAGGAGCATACATGTAACCTTGAAAGAAGTATCCATAAAGCACTATCTTTTGGATAGTGAAGTTTATGTGCTTTACTGATAAGTATGACAAGTATATTCTGTTATATTTTAATTAATAAATATATTTCCATTAAAGTTCAAAGTATTTTAATAATATTCAACTTTTTTAATATCTAAAAAATTTAGTTCTTTTCTATTGTGATAATTTGTGAATAATTTTTTTTTCAAATTTCTTAAAATACTTTATTTTCTAAAAATTTTTCTATTTAAAATTTATGATTTTTTGAATAATGTTATAAAAAATATTTAACTTGTAAATTACCTTAAAAATTAAATTTATGTAT
>NW_021420086.1:550896-560712 GCF_001605985.2 Dendrobium catenatum | reverse complement strand
CGCCGCCCCCCCGCCGCTAGCTCTGGTTCTCCACGAAGTCCGCATCGTTCCGCACGCGCAGCCTGTCGGACTGATCTAGGCCGTTAACGTTTTGATAGCAAAGCTAAATTATTTTGGGCCATAACAACCCTCCAAAGTATATTTTAATTGGCCCACCCCAACCCATCCAATTAATTCATGGGCTTTTTTTCTAACATTTGAGTGTCAATATATATATATATATATAAACAAAATAAAACATATAACCAAACAACCAAAGTATAATCGAAACTATCAACAACTAATTAACCACTTTGTAGGCTTATTGTTCTTACCCTAAATCATATAAAAATCATATAATGAGCACAGAGCCCATTAAGTAATCACAATCTACCACTAAATTCAATGCAAGACAAACAAATCAGTATTTATACTCCAATTCTAATTAATATCAATTAATAGACTCTTTGTATAAATAATAAAAAATTTATGAAATTAATATTGATCAATCATAAAAATCATTATAATTAGTAAAATTAGAGTAGCAATATTAGAAAAAGGTGTCTATTAATATGTTAAAAGATTGGTAAAAGTCTATAATTCAATAATAGGGGCTTCACAACAAAAATACCTAACTCGTCTATTAGTATGCCAGGTTAGTATGTTGCATTAATATGTTGCAATAGTATGTCTAATAACATCTATCAATATCTTTGTCATATGTTATTCTATATTATAGCAATATTATTGTGGGTTTTATCGATTTTACATAATTTCTATCTATAAATCATATTAAATGTTATCAAAATATTATAATAATGGATGTCATCAGGAATAAAAGGGCAAGACATCTAATTTTAATGTAGTTTTTTCAATATCATCAACCAAATCACTGCCCTGTTGGTCTTTAGTATTTAATTTAATACCAACTATCCACCAATTGGTCAACAATCACTTTCTTATCATTATTGTTCAAAAATATTAAATTAGTTTATTGTTGGCTTTTAATAAATTAATGAAGAGTCATCACTCTCTATCCATCGACTTAATTTGAATAATTGGTTACAAGCTAACATACCATAAATCTTTTATTTAAGGAAAATCTTGTCATCCCACCCTCGTGTTTATAGCCAGACTTTATTGCTTACATCCAAATGTCAAATTTATCTTATATAAAATTATTTTATTTAAATAATTCAATATCATTTATGAAATGCTATAATATATGAAAGGAAAAAAATCTACATACTTTGCATTAACTTCAAAAATCATAACTATCAATTTACCTTATGTAATTTAATAAAATTACAATCAAAATGCTTATAAGAATCATATATATCTTATACAAAAAATTATGTGGTGAAAGTTTGATAAATTGTAAGAAAATTTTTTTTTTATCAATTTTAGGAAAAAATAAAAATAATGTAAAATGAATTTCTAGGATTAAATGGGGGCATTTAAAGAATATTAACAAAAGTATTTTTTTTGAGTAAGATTTTAGATCTTAAGATTCTATCTGTGCATGAGGATGCCAATATTAAGTGGAAAAAAGTTACTAGTGATATTAAGAATATTGCAAAATAATTGCTTAGAATTTAAAAGGGAAAAGCTCCTAATCGTAAAAATAGTTGGTAGTTGAATCCAAATGTGCAAGAAAAGATAAAAAAATAAGAAAATTTGTTATAAAAATTGGTTTAAAATGTAAAAATTTTGATAATTGGGAAAGCTATAAAGAGGTTCGTAAGGATTTTAAGAAAGCTATTTGCGATGTAAAGAGCTTAGCTTTTTAATGATTTATATCATAGATTAGATGCTAAGGAGGAAGAAAGATATATGTATAAGTTAGCCAAACAAAGAGATAGGAGTAGTAAAAATTTAGTTCAAGTGAAGTGTATTAAGAATGAAGATCAAATAGTACTTTTCTTAGAAGATGTAATTCAACAAAGGTGTATGAGGTATTTTGCTAAACTTTTTAATGAAGAATGTGAAAATACGATTGCCTTTTGTAACTTTATCACCATAAATGAAAATAAAGATTTTTATTTTTATCGGTGTATAAGTAAAATAAAAGTTAGGGAGGCTTTAAAGAAAATGAAGTGTGGAAAAGTTGTTGGACCTGATGATATTCCAATAGAGATGTGGAAATGCTTAGGAGATGAAGGAATTTCTCGGCTTACTAAACTTTTTAATACTATTTTGAAGACTAAAAAGATGCCAGAACAGTGGAGAATGAGTGTGTTAATTCCTATTTTTAAGAATAAGGGTGATGCATAGGAGTGTGTGAATTATAGAGGAATTAAGTTAATGTGTCATACTTTAAAACTATAGAAGTGAGTTATGGAGCGTAGGTTGTGACGTCATACTAATGCTTTTCAAAATCAATTTGGATTCATTCTAGGTAGGTCTACTATAGAAGACATACATTTATTGAGAGGTTTGATGGAAAATATAGAGAGAATAAGAACGATCTACATATGAAATTTATTGATTTAGAGAAAGCATATTATAAAGTTCCAAGAGAAGTGCTATGGAGAGTTCTTGAAAAGAAAGGAGTTAATAATGCTTATATTCAAATAGCAAAAGATATGTATGCAGAAGCTATTACTTTTGTTCAAACATAAGGTGGTTTGACCAAGTATTTTCCTATTTCGGTTGGATTACATCAAGGATCAGCCTTAAGTCCATATCTTTTTTCTTCAGTCATGGATGTTCTCACTAGACATTTGGAAGAGGATGTACCTTGGTGTATGCTTTTTGTAGATGATATTCTTCATGTTGATAAGACTAGAGAGGGAGTTGAAGGTAAACTCAAATTATGGAGGTCAACTTTAGAGTCTAAAGGTTTTCGCTTGAGTAGATCTAAAACTGAATATATGGAGTATAATTTTAATAACAATAGACCTAGTGATGGGATTGTGACTTTGGGCGATCAAGTTATTAATAAGAGTACACATTTTAGATATCTTGGATTTATTATTCAAAGTGATGGTGAAATTGATGGGGATATTATCAACAGAATTCTAGTTGGATGGTTGAAGTCGAGGAATACATCAGACTTATTCTGCGATAGAAAAGTCCCCCTCAAACTTAAGGGAAAATTCTATAAGATGGTGGTGAGACTTGCAATACTTTATGGTGCCAAATGTTGGTCATTAAAAGAGAAGCATAATACTAAGTTAAGTGTTGCAGAGATGAGGAAGCTTAGGTGGATGAGTGGCTTGAACCTTAGAGATAAGATACGAAATGAGAATACAAGTGAAAAGGTTAGAGTAGCTCTAGTGGAAGATAAGATTAGAGAGTTTCTCCTTAGATTCTTTGGTCACATTAAACAGAGGCCTTCCGATGACCCAGTTAGGAAAGTTGAGGTATTAGATTTGAATTATGTTAAGAAAGGTAGAGGTAGACCTAAAAAGACTTGGTTAGAAAATATTAAAAATGATCTTTTTTTATTAGATTTAAATGAGAATTTAAATTTTAACTATACACAATGTTGAAAAAGGATTCATGTAGCCGACCCCACGTAATGGGACAAAGGCTTGATGTTGTTGTTGTAGGAAAAAAATAAAATCGTGAAACATAATTTCTCAAAAAAAAAAAATTCAAAATCAGGTTACCTATCATGATTAAAAGAAATATCTGAACATAGCCAATGGATGAAGAACCCTAGAAGAATTTCTCACTCTTTGCCCTCTCATCCTTCTTCTCCCTTCTTTGCTCAATTCCCCCCTTCTCTTTTCCTAACAAGGAATTAAAATGATGAGAGGGGTGGTGGGAGGCAGGGATTTATATTAAATATATTAAAAATATATTTAATGTACCTGGCACTATAATGCCCAAAACCCAACATTCCTGTGCTGCATACCTCCCTAGAGTTACTATAAATCAGAGAGCTCAACACAACGAGGTCACTTGAATAGTTCTTCCTGGAGGCACTATGCTTGTCAGGATAGTGCCATAATGTTGTATCTAGAATTTGCATATTTTTTAAATAATTATAAGTTTAAGAAATTTAGGAGTATTACACCTTAAATAGAGAGAATCCAGAATAGCTATCTTATAATAATGTGAGCATCTCCTCAAATGAGAGCTTAGGTAGATGAGTTAAACTGTGAACATAATATGTGCATCCTTTATTAAGTCCCTAATAGGCGAGCTCCTATATGGTGAGTTTCATTAGGGTGAGTACCTTCCTGTGTCCAACCTTGTTCCAATAAAATCTTCTCAAAGCAAGGTTTATTTTGGGCAAGCATTCCTCTTAATCATGATTGCGAGGGTGAGCCCATTTGATACCTGTGATTGACCTACATATACATA
Source organism: Dendrobium catenatum (assembly GCF_001605985.2). Lineage (NCBI taxonomy): Eukaryota > Viridiplantae > Streptophyta > Magnoliopsida > Asparagales > Orchidaceae > Dendrobium > Dendrobium catenatum. The sequence continues at coordinate 556,419 of NW_021420086.1, read as the reverse complement.
GACCTCCGCATGGACTATTAGTGAGCCACTATTAAGTATTATCACGAACTTATAATTGATTATAATCAGTATTACTTATGATACCTAAAAAAATTCACAAGTAACAAAATTTCTTGATTGCTAATTATTAACCACAAATTCAACCTACCATTATAGAGGTAGCATACATTTAACCTTGGAAGGAGTATCCAAAAAACACTATCTTTTTGAAAGTGGAGTTCATGTGCATTTGGTTTAATAAGTATGACCAGTATAATCTTTTATATTTTAATTAAAAAATATGATTCCATTAAAGTTTAAACTTTTTTAACAGTATTAAATCTTCTAATACCTAAAAAATGTAGTTCTTTTCTATTGTGATACAATTTTTTTAAAAAAAAATTCTATAATTAATTTATTTTGTAAATTTTTTATTATTTTATATTTATGATTTTGCGCATTATGGTATAAAAAAATTTAACTTATAAATAACCTTAAAAATTATATTTATGTATAATCTTACCTCTAATGCTTTCAAATATTTATATTAGAATTACAATAGAATTATTGATATACAATTTTTAACTAATAGCCTCCACCACCGTCGGTTTTCCGGCGGTTTTAGTCGACGGTGATAAGTGATTTTTTACCGGCGGTTTAAACCGCCGGAAAACCGCCGGTAAAAGCCCTAATACGAGCCCCCTCGCTCCGCTCATTTCATTTTCCCTGTTTCCTTCTCTCTCTCGGCCGCTCGCTCATATCGCTCCTCCGCTCGTCCGATCAGCCCCCGACGAAGGAACTCCGGCCTCCGACCCCATTCCGACCGCCGCCGACCCCTGTCCGACCGCCGCCGTCCCCAGTCCGACCGCCGCCGACCCCTTTACTCCGACGCCCGACCGCCGACCGTTTCCGACCCCAAACAAACCGATTTCTTTTTAAGGTTAATTTTAATGGTTTTTCTTTGATTATTTGTTGATATTATCTTGTTAGTTAATGTTTTATACTTTAAAAATGTGGGAGAGAGTTATGGTGCATATATAGGTTTAGGTTTGCTTGGATTAATGCTTATATTGTTTGTCAAAATCAATTTGGATTAATGCTTGAGTTATTAAGCTCCAAATCTAGACAGTTGGGTTTAACTTTTAACTATGCTTGAGTGATTTTAGATGAAGAGTTTTGGCCCAACTAGGAGAGAAAAACCTAGCTTACTTTTTTATGCTACATGTTTTCGAAAGGAAAGGAGGTTTTTACTGAGCAATCTAGTGAGGAATCATAAGGTATTTGTCCTTCTCCTCGCAATTGAGAGGAGGGCGAGATAAATTCTGCCAATGAGGATTATTACCACAAGTTTGTTGATAAACTTAAGGACATAAGTTTAGTTAATGTTACTAAAGATGATTTCTGAAAAAGTTATAAGAAAAACTAAAAAAAAAAGTAATTACTTGGATCTTATCCATTGCTAGGTTTTCACTGTTTTTCCTGTAGTGAACACTTAGCTAGAGTTTCTTATTATCCATTGCTAGGTCTCCTGCTTCTCCTCCTAGACTTTTTACAGAACATGAAATCGAGTACAAGAATGGCTGCCATTGACCCACAAAACTCCACAACAAATAATGTCCTAATACAATCATGTAACTTTGATTATTTAGAGAGATGTGCCACCAAAACTTGGAGGTAGTGTGGTCGTATTGTTCGTTGCTATAACTAATGTGTTGAAGTAAGATACCCATTATAGTCACTCATTTTCAACAATTGAAGTGTTTGTAAAAGTACATAATTGACCTCCTTGTGGAATTGTTCCAACCAACTTATTGTGGGAGAGGTTTAAATATGACAAGAAATGTAATGAAACAAATTCCTATGAAACTTTACCATAAAGTTTAATCCTTGAAAGATATAATGACTCGAGTTTTACCAAATTTCCTAATTTTGGAAGAATTTCACTTGTCAAATAGGTTTGTGACATGTTTAGTACTTGGAGATAAACATATTGCCCAATAATTTGAGGGATCTCTCCTTCAAAATGATTGTTGGAAAAATCCATTGACATTACAAAAGTATCGTGATAATTTTGCATAATCTTTAATTGCCCCTTGTTCTTGTGGGTGACAACATATTGATACATCCCATTGTCTAAAATAAAGAATTCATAGAAATCTCCCCTTAATGCATTTGTCATCATTGACTTAAAATTGTTGAAGCACTTTACAAATAAATTTCCACTAAAGTTGTTAGATGAGATGTCAAATACATGCATCATAGGAAACACATAATTTGTTTCTTGGCTTCCATCTAGAAGCTCAGTTAACACATAGAACTTATTAGATCTTAGATGATCAAGGATTCTTAGAAGAGACATATTTCCTAACCAATAAGGAAATGTGCCCTTCAATTTATTGTTCCTCAAGTTCAAGATTTCAAGTGATCGGTAATTAGGTAGAGACCTAGGAATCAATCACTCTAATTGGTTGTCTCTGAGAATTATGATTTGCATCACACAATTTAAACTAATTCCACAAGGTATGGCTCCATGAAGTTGATTTCCTCTTATATTTAATATAAGGAGATCGATCCATCTTCTAGCAAATACGGTGGAATAGTGCAAGTTAGCTTGTTATTAGATAAATTAAGAATCATTAATCTGATTAAGTTTAAGATGAATGGTGTGATTTGCCCAATCAGGTTATTATTTGTAAGAGAAAGGAAAGATAAATGAGATTGTGAAGTGGTGTTGGAGGGGATTAAATATGTGAATTGATTTAGATCAACTATTCTCCATAACATACTTGGTATTTTTTCACAAATTCTTTTATTTTAGAGGTTCTAGTTGGTCAACTAATCTTGATTTTTTATCAATGTGCGGATCTTAGTTAGATTGAAACCGACGAGTTTCAAAATTGACAATCTGGGAAATGAAGATGAGGAAGATCCAATATCTGCATCAAGCTGAGTTTAGGAAAATCTGCTATTTGAGATGTCCAATGCCGAGAGATTGTTGAGACCCTTGATGAACTCCATTCGCACAACACCATTGAAATTTTTATATTATAGATCCAAGTGAACGAGCTCTGATAGATTTTAAATGGTAGATGGGATAGTACAATATAATTCACAACTTAAGAGATCTAAATCTATCAAAAACTTAAGGTTTCCTATTGAATCAGGTAAATTCGCTGAGAAATGTGTGATATAAACCCACAAAGTTTTTAAATTACTATACATTAGAAAATCTTGAAGATAATCGAAAGTGTCACATTATATAATATATCAAGATATTTCATATTTCGTAATTCAATGATTTGATTCTAAAAAAATCCTTCAAATTTGTTACTTTTAAGGATAAGCTCAAACAAGGAAGAAAAACTGGCAAATGAATCAGGGATGCTAGAGTCTAAATAATTATCTCCAAATTTGATAATGGATAAAAAAGGGAGCATGTGTAGAGAGATACAAATGGCACAAAAGAGGGAGCAGCTATCCATGCTCAATAGGTCAAGTAGAAGGGTGGAATTGACCAAAACATCACACCATTTGTCCTGATATGATGAGACATTTACATTTTAATGAATAAGCTCCTTCAAACTGCTCGTATTTTGCAAAATCATCAAATTAATAGATAGAGAATGCTTAAAATTATAGGAGTGGTCGAGGAAAGTCAAATTTTTCAAGCGAGAGATACTAGCAAGAACCTTCACAACAAATCAAGCATCAGAAATATTAAGGCTTGAAAGATTTACATGCATGTCCCACCCAAAGTCCGGAATGTAAATTCCTTCGAAGTTATTATTGGCAAGATTGAGAGAGTCTAAAGATTGTAGATTGAAGAGGCTAGGATCAATCATACCATTGATGAATTGAAGCATTAGGTTGAGTCCAATGATCCTTTTAGATTCCTCGCTAGTCACGACGTCGCAGCTACAACAGTCCATTCTTGGCAGCCATGACTTTGACTTTCTCATGGTAAAACCTTTCTTTAGTTGGAGAAGTGTTTAGTTATTTGCTTCAATGCATCGGCTAGAAGCTTTGCAGTTGATAAAGAAAAGCTCAAAAAAGGGAAGCACGAGGAGGAAGACAGCAAACTTGAAAAGAAACAGCTGCACAAAGAAGCTCGGAGCTCTAAATTGACATGCGACAGCAAAAAAAAATAAAGCTTGAAGCTTTACTGGGAGAAAGCAAAAAAACTCTTGAGGGTTGACCCAATTCAAGTCTTTAGGAAGTCTTAGTTGTGTACTCTTAAATTCAAAATTCACGACTTAGCTTTGCAAAGTCATGACGCCGATCATTTGTGACTATCTCTACTCCCAGCTTGCATTAGTATGAGCTCAAACTTGTTTATTTAGTTCCAATTAGGGGTACAAATGAGTCAAGCTTGAGTCAAATCAAACTCGAACTCGACTTGCAAGTCAAATACTCAGTAAAAACTAGAGCTCAAACTCGGGTCGAGCTCAAAAGGCGAGCTCGAGCTTAGCTCATGCCATTGACATAAGCTCATTGAGAAGCTCAATTCTGTGATTCATGCTTGATTTCACTTCTGCTTCCATCCCACGTTTGAGCTCTGAGCCCACATCCAAGCCCGCCAGCATCTGAGCTCCTATTCTGCCTGCTTCATGCATCCGAGACCAACCATGATTTCACCTTCCCGCCATGCAGTTCTGCCCTCTTGCCCCCATGATTTTGAATCTGAGCCAGCTTGTGAGCAATTAACCCAAGCATCAGTTGGATCGAAACTCGGGCTTGAAAGCCACCGAGCTCGTAGGCGGTTAAAATTTAGCTTGAATTTATTAAAATCTCATAAAATTTTAATTTTTTTTTCTTGAACCACTTATAAAATATTAAAAAGATATATATGAAAATTTTAAATTTTATTGTCATAATTTTATAAATTAAATAATCAATTAAGCTCAAAATTTAATTAATAAGTAATAATTTGAATATATACTTTGTTCATGTTCAAATTATTCCACTGCACCCGCACATGACAGCCAGGAGACATTTCTCGCACCTCTTGAAGAAACTACTGAAGAAACTTCTACTATGTTATGCATTAGCTATGTATATTTATCTACACTACAGGAAATCACCCATTTCCGGCGGCTGTTTCCGACGGCAATTGAGCTTTTCCCGGCGTTTTGTAATTTGCGGCGGTTTTTTCCGGCGGTTTAAATACAGTCGGAAAAAACCGCGTAGGAATAATAATTCCGGCCATTTTTCGGCGGCAACTTATTCCGGCAGCTTGACGGCAGTCTTAACCGCCGGTTAATTTAAAAAAAATCTGCTACGGCCAGCACCGGCTCCCACGCTGCCAGCACCAGCCCGCACCCCCCTCTGGCACACCCCGCTCCAGCACCCCGGTGCCTGCCCCGTCCCGCGTCTCGTGGCGTCTGCCCCATGCTCCCCGCGTATTGTGGCGGTGAGGTTCGAATGGCGGTCGTTCGGAAGAATTTCACAAACCAACCGAATTTCTGAAGATGTAAATGCGTATATTCTGTTAATTTTTTTATTTAAACTATATCTCGACCAAAAATAATTACTTTTTAATTATAT
>NW_021420086.1:540196-550681 GCF_001605985.2 Dendrobium catenatum | reverse complement strand
ACAAAAAAATGAAACTAATTAATTTAAAATTAAAAATAATATTTAATATAAAATAAAAATTAACTAACTAATTAATTTTAAAATGAAAATTAATTAAATAGTTAATATAACTTTTAATAATTTTTTGTTAAATCATTAAAAATACTTTAAATTTATTCATTTTCATTAAATTTTTTAAAGCCTCCAGAAATTTGAAATAGCCGCCGGAAATGTGACCACCGGCAAGCCACCGAAAAATCACCGGAAAGCCGCTGGAAACTTGGCCGCCGGCAAGACGCCGGAAAATTCTGCCGGAAATCAATGATTTTCCTATAGTGCTATTTTTTAATACAAGAATTTAACATGGTATCAGAGATATTGGCTTTGGGCTTTTCTTTATTTTTTTCTTATACTCTTCGGTTAGCAAGTAAGCAACTCAAGCTACTTTATTTATAATGTCTTCCCCTGCCATGTCTTTATTCTCCTCCCTGGATATTGGCGCCAGCTACGCTCATCTCATAGAAACCCAAATCTCATCCTCTCTCAAATTTCTAATGAGCAATATCAAAAATATAGTTCATTATCATTTGTCCTCTAGCAAAAATCCTACAAAGAAAGCTCAAGTAATCAAAGTTTTTTAAGCAAATGGGTTTCATGGCTTTCTCGATGGCACTACTTTACCTCCTCAGAAGTACAACTTAAGTTCTTATCAATCTTGTACAATGAACCCTAAGTATACATTATAGCAACTCATTGATCGAAACTTAAATTTTACATTGTATTTAGTTATCTCTGCCTCTCTTTTTCTCTGTCCTCAACCTAGAAACCCCTCATGGTGTCTGGTTAAACATCAAGAAATGCCAACAATCTACAAATCATTCTTGCATACTTCAGCTCAAGATCGAACTACAACATCTAATGATGAAAGACATGATGATGACTCAATATCTTTCACTCATCAAATCCAAGTCGATGCCATCAATGTTGCTGATAGCAGTATAGATACATAGGATATTATCTTAATACACTTAAGGGTCTTCCCGCTACCTATAATACTTTTAAGACATCTATTCACAAAAAGTTACAGCCTATTAGTGTAGATGATTTATACTCCTTACTATGTAGTAAGGGAATCAATTTAATAGCTAAGGTGCTGCATGAAACTCATCTTGTTGATACCTTTGAACCCCAACAGCTCTCTACATCACAAAGGGACGTAGTCACGGGCGATCTTCTTCAGTGCGCTCTTGTCCTTACACTCGTGGAGGAAGAAATCCTAGGATAGGATTCCACACACCCAACAGATTCACTAAATGTTAGATTTGTCTCTGTCGAGATCACTCTATAGCCACCTATTAGTATTGGGCTAACTTAAACTTTTAACCGCAACCTTCATCTGCTCTCCCTGTTATCATAAGAGCTTCATCTCACCTAATAATATACTAGGAAATAAATAGTTATTCTGAACCAAACTACATGATGAAGGTAGCATTGCAAGGTAAAAGGCTAGTCTCATGGCTCAAGACTACAAACAGTATATGGTTTTGACTTTCTCAAAACTTTCAGACTGATTACCAAGTTTCAGGCTATCAAAGTCTTCTTGACTATTTCTCTACACAATGATTAGAAAATAACTCAACTTGATGTATCAAATGCCTTTATTCATGGCACACTATCGTAAGAGGTATACATGGAGCAACCGAAAGGATTCATAAACCCAAACTGTCCTAATTATGTTTGTAAGTTACACAAAGCCATCTATGACCTCAAACAAGCTCCCAGGCAATAGTTTTTCATATTCTCTAATTATTTGATAAAATGGGGCTTCACATTTAGTTTTGCTGATCCCTCTTTACTTCTTTACTACAATTCTACCACATCACTCTATTTACTCATCTTTATTGAAGATATTTTGCTTAGGGAAATGATATTGTTACTATGTCAGCTTTGCTTCATGATCTCCAACAACAATTCTATATAAACAATCTTAGGATTCTCCATGCCTTCCTTAATTTATAGGTTCAGAAGTTGAACACAGAGATTTTTCAGCATCAAACTATATATGTACTCTACTTGACAAAACTCGGGTGACTTATTGTCATCCTCTTCAAACTCCCATTCTCCACAAACCAAACAACTCATCAAATGTATTACTCTAATTTGTAAATCCTTTCCTCTTCCATAGCCTTGCAGGCTCCTTGCAATACCTCACCATCACTCGTCCTAACATATCTTTCATTGTTAAAAAAGTATGTCAACATATGCATCATCCCCTAATCGACATTTTCAGATGCTCAAAAGGATCTTGAGATATCTCAAAGGGACTCTTTCCTTTAGTATACTAATTCGGCAACATAACCGGTTATAACCACCGGCTGAACCGCCTGTAGGCCGCCGGTAATAATCGGCGGCCAAACCGCCGGCTGAACCACCATTGTTAACGGCGGCCATGTAACCACCGGTCAAGGCCGCCAGTAACAGCTGAATTTCCTATAGTAACAGCTGAATTTCCTATGCCGACTGGGTTGGTGACAAGAAAGACAGAAAATCTATGATAGGATTTTATATCTTTTTAGGATCTACTCTTATAAGATGGAGTGCTAAGACATAGTCTACCATTGGCCACTCTTCTACAGAGTCAGAATATCTAAAACTTACTACTGCTCCCATAGATATTGTTTGATTGCCCCAATTTCTTCAAGAGCTCAAGTTTTATCTTGCAGCTCCAATGCATCTCTACTGTGATAACATTTCTATCATCTCCCTTACAAATAATCCAGTTTTTCATGTAAGAACCAAATACATTGAGATTAACCATCACTAAATTCGTGATTGTATCAAATCTCATATCATATAAGTTCATCAAATTTTATTTGACGATCAAACTGCATATATTTTTACCAAAAGGCTTTCTACTAAAGATTTCACCATCTCAAGGAAAATCTAAATCTTCAAAATCGAACAGTTTATTTGAGGGGAACTGTTACTGCATATGACTCCAATGGAACTACTAATGATGATATGTAGCTCTCCATTTCACTGCACTATGCACATGACAGCCAAGGAAAATGATTTAGTCCCCTGCAGATAGAATGTCTTGTTTTAAGAAGAAAATATGATTGGTGTTATGCGCTAGTACTTTTTTTTAAGAAGAAAATATGAATTCTTCATCACTGCATTTGACTATCAAGGACTTAGCAAGGTGAGAGTCTAGAACAAGTATCCTCTGAAACCAAGTTATAACATCACAACCATCATGGAGATACTACTTTAATATCCAGATGCTGAATCTATTTATCTTCTTCCTCATCTTCTATTAATACTCTCAATGTAGCTACAAGAGTTAATGAACGACTTTAATGAATCTGAAATATAGAAACTTATCTACTCTGTTATTCTTTAGCTATATATTTGATCTCTGATTTTATACAGGAATTTAAGAAAAGCTTAAAAAAAATAAGAGCTAATTTCAAGAGTAAATTATTTTATTTTTTTAACTTATTACAAAATTTAAATTAATTTAGATTTTGTATTTTCATTTTATTTTATTTATTTATTGTAATTTATGTAAAAGTAATTGGAAAAGAATTCTTTTTGTAATTATGAAAAGCTATAAATAAATCATAGATAAGGAGTTAAACTAATTAATATTTAATGATAAGTTTAATCTTTTTTAAGGCTAAGCTATATTTCAGTTAATATTTGTTTTCCTCAACAAAACAAAATCTTATTGTCATTCTACCAAAATACAACTAAAAGGAATATAAAAAAAATTATCAACAAAGGGGAAAACTAAATCTAAAGGAAGCCCCCATGATTCCATTATAGAATAAAAAGAACCCATTTTTGAAGCATTTAACTTATATACTTTTACATATTCTTATAGGCGGTTCATAGGTACCTAATAGAGTAATAGGTCTTAGTTAAAGTATAGAATTCATTCACCTTAATTGGGGAGGATCACTCCCCCATAATATCTATCTAAAGTCAATGACACTCACCTAATAATAGCAAAGAAAATGATTCTTTATTTAAAATCTAATCCCGCTACATGAAGTACACACATTAAAAAAAAAAAGCCTAACTCAATGTTTTTATTTTAATATTTTAACAAAGAAAATGATTCTTTATTTAAAATCTAAAATCATAAAAAGTATATAGTCACATCTATTAAAAAAATTAATATATGATCTAACTTAAAAAGCATGGACTCTTCTAATTATTATATTCTAACATAAATAAATATAAAATTATTTTCAGAATAATATTTCTTTGATAATTTTTTAGTATTTTAGTAAATTTAAAATTTCAAAGAATAAAGAAATGCAATATCTATCATCTTTAAAGTTTAACATAAAATGAGAGCTAATTTTAAAGAAAATGATCTTTATTTTACATAGTTAATAGGTTGAATATAATTTAGATTCAATATTTTGATTTTCCTTTAGCAAATTTTCTTAATTAGTCTAAAGAATAATTTGAAAATAATTCTTCTTAATATTATTAAAAGTTATAAGCAAATCTTATATAAAGATTTAAATTTAGCAAAAGTGATTGTAAAGTTATTAGAGAAAATAATTTTTTTTAAGCTATCGTAAGAAAAAAACTTAGTAGCATAGAAATTTTTTGAAAGCAACAAAAAAACAGTAGCCAATAGATCTATGGTTACAGTTGACAAAGGAAAAAAGTAAAAAAAATTATCCCAAATAAATACTAAGTAATACTTTAACATAATTTTAATCTATTTGTAAGGATAAACCATATTTTTTTTCTTATTTCACCAACTATCAGTTTCATCTAAAAGGTAATTTTAGCATATCTTATTTTTTTGCCAGTTTAAGTTTCATCCAAAAATCAAGACCGTTGGCATTGCTTGATATATTTAGTTTTCATTTGGGATGGTTTTCTTATTGCTTCTTAAAATAGTTTTTTTAATTTTAAAATTTTATTTTTTGTAAAAAAAATTGCTTTCAGAAGCAATGAGAAAGCCGTCCCAAATGAAGCCTTAAATGCGCTTCCACTTTCAAATGATCCTTAAAATTTTGAATTAGCATTTTGATCTTTTCATTCAGTACTTTTAAGCCAAGCAAATTACCAAATGTGCAAATGTATCAGAATTCTGATATGACCAAACTTGAATTCAAACTTTAAGACTTTTTTCATTTGCAAAAATTTCAACAACACTTTGAAATTAAAAAATATATCCCAAACTTGAAAATATCACCAAATCTTCTCCACACCTTAATATCACCACTATGTTGGTGAATGGGTCGAGTTTGGTTGAGTTCATGCCTAGTCAAGCTGATGTGAAACAACATGCGATGGAAACAAAAACTGCTTGGGGATTTTAAAATAAGATTGTTAAAGCTTTGCTAGTTATAGAATTAATGCTTACCCAAATTAAATTCTCGGAATTATCAAGTCGAAATTAAATAAAGCATGTGGTTACAACTAGATTAATGAGACAATATCAAATTGACAACATAGAATTAGATAGTAATGTTACGGAGAGAAACAATAACCTACAATTAACAAATAGAACTTTTCACCTTTGGTCTCTCACTCACTCTCATGTTGGTGGCACTTTTAATGGGGGAAGATTGAGAGCAACCGAGTGATGCCACTAGGAGGCAAATGGTGCACAAAGTGTAGTCCGTGGGAGTGGTAGCCGGTGGCGGGTAGTCCATGGGGTGACTAGAGAGTCTCCAACGTCTTATCCTTTCTTCCTTGATCATCAAAGACGAAGCCAAGCAAGTATTATCATTGAAATAATATCAGATTTCTAGATTTGGAGGAAGGAGTTGGGTGGAGAACTCAAGCCCATTCCATAGGAGTGCTTGGGTAGAAGAGAAGTCTTCAGACAATGTTCAGATTTTCTGAAACTGCCAATCCCATAGGAGTGCTCGAGTAGAAGAGAAGTCTTCAGCAAATTTCAGAGAAGAGTTTCGGCCAACCATGGAGGGGGGAGAGAGAATTAATTTTAATTAAGTGGGGCCCATGGAGATTAAATAAGTTAATTAAATCTGAATTATAATTTCACATTTAATTAAATCTTAAGTAACTTCCCCAATTATATTTGAAATGAGAGGGAAATGGAATTCAAATTTCAAATAGCTCTAAATGACATTAAATGTATTACCTAAACAGAGGTTATTAATTAGGCAATAAATTAATCACAGGAATTTTGAAATTGCACTAGACGTGGATCAATGGGGAATCCGGGGCAAGGGAGAATGCTAGGGAACAGTGGGTTGAGGTTCACGGCAATGGGGAATCCGGGGCAAGGGAGAATGCCAGGGAACGGTGGGTTGAGGTTCCCGGCCTGGCTGCCAGACAGGAGGGTTGGTGTCGGCAGAGGGGCCGGCTGCTGGGAAGAGTGCAGGGCGGCGGCCAAAGGCCTGGAGGGCCAATGAAGCTAGCGGCAGGAAGGATCTTAGGGCTAGGTGGTAGCAGCTTCAAAGGGAAGAAAAGAGGGAAAATTCAAGGGATTTGAGCGACTAAGAATTACTAACCTCAATTATCTTCCACCCGGATTTCCACCAAATAACTTCGGCGAACTTTAGAACTCACAAAGAGATCTAGCTCTTCTCAAAACTCACTAAGAGATTTGAGAGAGAGGATGCACTCACAAAGAAAACACAAAGGAAGATAATTTTCATTTTCAACAAAAACTAAACTATTACATAAGAAAAGGGCCATATATAGGCCTCCAAATGACAAAGGAAACAAAAGACTAAATTGCCCCTTGGGCTACAATAGCGACCAAATACCCATAAGGGCTAAAACGAAAAAACATAAAAATCAAATAAACTACTACATAAAATGACTCAAAATAAAACTCATGATCGTGGTCATTGATCTCCGGTGTCTCCTGATGGTACATGTGTCGAAATCTCTGACGATGTCCTCACCATTCTCCCCAGGTGGGAGAAAACTAGACCCCGTCGAGTAAGCATCTATAGAGCTCTCGTACCACTCTAGTAAGTCGGGGTCCACTCGCTGCAGCTCGTCACGATAGACCCATGTGTTCTCCGCTCCGGTTTCCCTGCCCATTGAACTAAATACCTTTGTTGACCATCATCTCTAGTGGAAATTTGAGTTCATCACTCAGTATTGTCTCACTCTTCTCTGTATTGGGTAAATTAGGCAATTTTGGGGGTGGAGTTAGGCTGGGGATCTCACCAGTTGTTCAACACAAGGCTCATTATTTCGCTGGAATAGGAGGGTTACACTCTGGACCTTCGAAGGTTACAAGATCTTCGATGTTAATATAGGATTAATGTTATTAATGTTAAAAACCTTCAGGAAGGTCTAACACATAAGCATTACTATTTAAATCTTTTTGCTGTCTATTTGAACGGTCCATGCTTCTAGCATATGACTTTATACGGTCCTTGTGGGAACTGTCCGGACGAATCCGAAGTTAATACAAAATCTCTAATATCAAATTCTTTGAACCGTCCTCGAGATCGCAATAAGTTATAACTGCTATTGCTTTGGTTATCTTTTATTAATTATCTTCTGCATTCTTTAAGATGAGATGCAAATGTGGATGCAGAGACTCGGTGCGCATGATGGATGACAAGAATAATGAGCTTACAAACTAGAGTTTTAAACATAGATAAATAGAAAGACAAAGACTACAACACAACATACGAACTCACACGAACATGGTAAAAAAAAAACAATCGGAAGAGTCATATAATGAGGGGATCTTAAAGTGTTCAGCCTAAGGAACTGGTTTAGGGGGAGCAATGAGACATCCTTAGCTACCACGACACTTCTATAAGAAGTTCAATTAGGATCATAAGTTGTTCCTATGGTCAACTGTGTCATCTTGTAAATTCATCCCACTAGGAGAGAGATTGTCCTCAAAGGGATGACAAGAACATAGTAGGCCAAAACAAAGAGTCAGAACAAGGTAAGATGATGCTCCTGACTCACACGCATAATGAGATAGCCAACGAGTCACACAGGTATGGGACTTAAGAAATTGGGTATGTATCCATACCAGAAGTGGCCACGACAGTTAAAGTTGTGATATGAAAAGTATGGGCTAAGACTTTCTCTCACATTAAAGTCGGTATTGAGGGAGTGGTGAGATAAGCCCAATCACGAAAGTCACACTCTTTAAATGTTAAATCTAGATGAGTTGATATCTAAAATAGACTCAATTAAATAAGAAGTGAAACTCATTATTCAATTAGGCTCAAAACTTCAGAAGTCAAGTCATGTCTTCGAAACTCATATTTCTATCATCAATGAATCGATTTCGGGTATAACCTTAAGTTGACAGGCTCGGAGTTGTTAAATGGACTCACATTGGTAGTAAATTCAATTTAACCACTTCTGACTCGAGATCATTATCATCAAGATTATCTAAAGTCAACTTAGTAGTAGGGGTTACAGCTAAGTCAGGATCTTCTAAATTTAAATTTTTCAAGATCACATTACTATCATCCAGGCATACTTTATTCAAAGAGTCATCCTCGAGGAGACTAGGATCAGGGTGGGCTAAGGTGTCGACATTTAAAGGTTCTAATTTTCCTAGCTCAGGATTTAAGTCATGCTGGGAGTCTGATTCATTCACTTTTGTTTCATCCTCAAAGAATTCTTCGTCATTAGTAATATCACTAGCATCCACGAAATGGATACACTTAGTCTCAGGTTCAAGGGACCTCTTCTTTTTAATGCCTTCCTTTATTACAATCATACTTGCAGGGTCAAGGACTGGGGAGGCTAAAGGTTGACTGGGATAGCTAGAAGTAGGTCCAAGTGGGGAGTCATAAGAGATTGGTCTAACTGAAGACCCAGTAGAGGGTCCGTTTTTAAGCTTTGGAGAGGACCTACAGGATGGGGCAGCAACCCTGATGTTACTAAAGGATAGGTGACCACAAGTCGGGGAAATGTATTTTAATCCAAGTTCTTGTTCCATGTTTTTCCAATCAGAGGTGGGGTACTCGCCACGAGACTCTTTATGATCTTCCAACCTCATCCAAAATTGGAGAGCATTACCGCTCAGGTGTGACCTAGTAATGCTAAACTGGCGAGAATTAGGGATTTCATGCGATTCAAAATAGACCTCTAATTGTCTAACCCATTCCCTAAAATAGTAAGGGTCCAAAGAACCATCAAAGGTAGCCAGACGATAAGGTGGCTCAAAGTGAGGTCATTGTGGCTTAAACTCGGATCTAGGTTGAAAAGCAGAGTGGGACATATAATTCGAGTGGGGATAGTCAACAGGTTTCTCCGTCATAATTCTAGTCATAGTGCCCACTAGGTTAACGATGTCATCTAAACTCTTTTGGAGTCTTATCAGATCCATTGGAAAGCGTCAAGTGAAACCTAATGAAGATTGGGTGCGAGGTACCACACTCTACAAAGGGAAAATACCATTTTGACTTGCCAAAGGTGCAGAAAAAATACTGGATAGCAAGCTACAAAGGTGGTTTAAGAAATCTAGGCAGTTAGAAAGGTGGTAAATTTAAGGACAGCACCTAAACTCGAAATAAACAAGCTTCTCACTCCTCTAAACGGTGCAGTTTTTAAGTGGACAGCAAATTACAGCTGTGGGAGAAGTTGTCCAAGCAATTAGGTTAACGTCTAGGGTGAAGATAGCACTTACAACTAAGGTAGGAAGCTCCTAAGGCACCTATATGCTACTGGAATGCTATGGACAGCAACCTAACACAATGACTCAAGTTGGCTAAGTTTTTGGGACAGGTTGGGAAGGTTGGACAGCAACTTGTTAAAGGTTTAGGGTCACCTAAATGTCCCTAAATATTGCAGGAAAAGATCTGGACAACAAGTATTTTAAGTGTAGCAAGTGACCTAAACACTTAGATGAGGTGGCAAGACTAAGACTTCACTTAGGTGATGAACTAAACTTGCTTATTATGACAACAACATGCAGAAAATATTCTGGACAGCAAAATAAAATAGGAAATTCTTATGAAATAAGCAATGATATGCATGCAGATGAGCCACACAAATGGTAACTAACTTCCTAGGAACTTCTAGCACAATTAAAGCATGCTAGCCACGCTCTGATACCAAGATGATGTGAAATAACATGCGATGGAAACAAAAACTGCTTGGGGATTTTAAAATAACATTGTTAAAGCCTTGCTAGTTACAGAATTAATGCTTACCTAAATTAAATTCTCGAAATTATCAAGTCGAAATTAAATAAGGCATGTGGTTATGACTAGATTAATGGGACAATATCAAATTGACAACATAGAATTAGATAGTAATGTTATGGAGAGAAACAATAACCCACAATTAACAAATAGAACTTTTCACCTTTGGTCTCTCACTCACTCTCTTGTTGGTGGCACTTTAATGGAGGAAGATTGAGATCAACCGAGCGATGCCACTAGGAGACAAATGGCGCACAAAGTGTAGTCCGTTGGAGTGGTAGCCGGTGGCGGGTAGTCCATGGGATGAATAGAGAGCATCCAACGTCTTATCCTTTCTTCCTTGATCATCAAAGACGAAGCCAAG
>NW_021420086.1:532702-539994 GCF_001605985.2 Dendrobium catenatum | reverse complement strand
TGCTGGGAAGAGTGCAGGGCGGCGGCCAAAGGCCTGGAGGGCCAATGAAGCCGGCGACAGGAAGGATCGTAGGGCTAGGTGGTAGCAGCTGTAAGGGGAAGAAAAGAGGGAAAATTCAAGGGATTCGAGCAACTACGAATTACTAACCTCAATTATCTTCCACCCGAATTTCCACCAAATAACTTCGACGAACTTTAGAACTCACAAAGAGATCTAGCTCTTCTCAAAACTCACTAAGAGATTTGAGAGAGAGGATGCACTCACAAAGAGAACACAAAGGAAGATAATTTTCATTTTCATCAAAAACTAAACTATTACATAAGAAAAGGGCCATATATAGGCCTCCAAATGACAAAGAAAACAAAAGACTAAATTTCCCCTTGGACTACAATAGCGACCAAATACCCATAAGGGCAAAAACGGAAAAACATAAAAATCAAATAAACTACTACATAAAATGACTCAAAATAAAACTCATGATCGTGGTCGTTGATCTCCGGCGTCTCTTGATGGTACATGTGTCGAAATCTCTGACAATGTCATCATCACAAGCAAAGCTAACTTAATTTATAATTAGCTCAATTTTGAGCTTGAGCTAAACTTGAGTTCATTTGTTGAGCTCAAGTTCGGCTCAAGTGAATATCATGATGCTCGAACTCAACTCAAAAGCTAATGCAAGATAAGAAAGCTCGAACATTACTCATTTTCGAGCTCAATTTTTTCTTTTAAATATGAAAAAGAAATAATTAACTAGACCAATATGAATCATGATGAACCAATTGATAGTGATTTAGCTGGCTCCACAAACTGCTAAGTTAAGTTGTGCCAATCTCAATCTCATGCTTGTATAATATATGAACCAAAGAAATGCTCAAATTTGAGTTATCTAAGCCTTTAAATGGGATTTGAAATTTGGAAGAGACATCAATACGAATACTTTTCATTTTATGACATTCTTAGTCTAAATTTGCTCCATTAAATCCATCCTCCATACTCCATCAGCCAAAAAAGCAGCCATAACGTGCTTGGAGTTAATCACATTTGAAATTAGAGTAGCTAAAGTTCCAACTCATAGCAAATCATCATGCTAAAAGGAAATATTCCCCTCACCAACACCCCATCAAAATAAAATTTTTAGCCTTTAATCTTTATGATGCAACACAGTCCTTTTAGACCATAGATTCCTCTTTCCTTAAAGTGGTAGCAACAAGATATAAATCAGAAAAAAATATTTGGGAAAAGGAATTTGAGCCCATATATAGACATTCTCTTTTCAATCATGAATGCTTCTAAGTCCCATCCTTCCTTCGTCAAGAGGAAGGCAAAGGTCATTTCAAGAATCCAAACTTTTTAAGAACTTCATAAAAAATTGCTAATGAAGTTTATCATGTGCATTATAAAGATGAAGCTTCACCATCATATTATTCACATACATCTTCAAATTCAAATTATTTTTTAAATTTTTAGCTAACAAAACATTATCAGTGACATTTATTCTATGAATGTACCTACTTTCATTAGGAGAAATAGTTTTAGGAAGGATTTTAGCAAATTTGATAGAAGTAATTTTTTTATATAGTTTTGCTGGAAAATGAACAAACACTAAATCTTAATAGCATCAATTGGAATAAAGATCCAATAAGAATGGAAAAGGACAGCTGAAAATTCATCTAGCCCTGTTGTAGAATCAGTATCAATAGAGAAGTTAATTTTCTTCACTTCCTTAGCATCACATATGGTAGTTAACATCACATTCTCCTCTACTGAAATGCCTACAGATTCTCCAATGTTTTTACTGAGGAATTACCATCAAGCAAATTTTTAAAATAATTACATAAAACTCTGAATTTCAATTAGAAAAATAATCCAATTGCTTTAGCATTCTTTAATTTTGCAAATTCAATTTTTTCTCCACTTGGCTTCATTAATGAATGATAGAATCTAGAATTTTTTATCACAATCTTTAATACTTCAAAGGACCTGTTTATAGCTTTTGTGAAGCTCCACTCGAACACCAAATGTAAATGTATTTTACTTTTTTCTCCCTTATGAATAGTGTGATGCGAATTTTGGCATCACACTATTCAACAAAATGCAGTTTTTGGTAAGGTTTAGGGTGTTAGACAAAATATACATAGAATGTTACTGCATTTTTAAGTGAAAAATAAATTTTTCAATTGAAGATGCACTAACACCAGCTTTATGTCTCCAGTAATCCTTTTCCCATTTCTAAATCCTCAACAATTTTTTTTTGTAGAAAGCATTGCGTTTTTATCACTTTCCGACAATGAATTTTTAATTCCCTATGAAATATTGTAAATATTTTCCTTATTCCATTCCTTGAGCTTTACTTTCAACCTCTCAAACATTTCCCAAAGAACATAGAGGGTTCAAAATTTTTTATTTTTTTTTTAACAGAACCAAATATATTAATAAAGGAACATAAACGGTTACATCAGCCAAAGATCAAAATCAAAAAAGAGAAACAAAAAAAAAGAAAATACAATGAAAAGGGGGCTCAGTATAAAACGGCCGAGGCTTCCAGCACCCCAGAAGCCTTGCACGGACCATCCAAAAGGAAACAGTACCAACTGAAGGGCCCACCTCTAATAAACTACACCAATGGTTGCCACCAGCGAGATAAATGGGGTGCGAGCCCCAGCCACATCATTGCCCTATAACCATCGCATCGCCAATCGCAAATCTAAACCGCATAATACAATACAAAACCCAGCAAAAAAATAGCTTATCTTCTCCTTCTTCCCCTCCCTCGTAATCTCCCACGAGAGGCACCATACGCAATAGGCCTATCACGAATTAAAGTAAAGTCATTGCCAGGGTCCGATCCACCACAAAAATCCGGAGAATTCAAACCACAATCCGAACAATCGGATTCTGATTCAAACTCAGACGACCCATTCAACCAATCCATATGGTTCCTCATATCAAAACCAGAGCTTTCTCCCAAATGACTTCCCAAAGTATGCGAATTTATCAATTTTACAGGGACATCAATAAAATTGCTGGATAGCACAGGAATTTCCACTAGCACTCCATCAGCATTATTATCCACATTACTCATATGATTGCAACCATCCCCAACATCTGGCAGAAGAAAAACAGCCTCAACCACAACAGGAGACAACACATCACCAGAAATTGGAACATTCAAATCATTAGGCTGCACAGCCTCAGTAAACACCAAAGAATCCGTAAGAATAGGATCATCCCGACACACAGAATCTTCACAATGGGGCAAAGAGTTAACCGACAACCCCGCACTACTAGCAGGCGACAAAACAGCGGGAAGAAAAGGAAAGGCATTAGGAGATAACACCTTCGAAACGCCCCAACCTCCAGCACTTCATTAACTTTCCTAGCTAGTCCCGGGTCCACCAGAGCAGACACAACATTGGCCTCATGAGCATCATTCACCGAATCTACAATAACAAGAGCCTCATTTGTAGCACAAGGTTCAACAATTTTGGGTTTAATAGAAGATACCAAATCACCATTTTTAAAACGGCAATCACCCACAGCATGACCAATACAACGGCAAACACCGCAGAAATTAAGGAACTCATCCATTGCAACATTCTGGATATAATCTAGTTTTTCAGAACCAACCCATATACGATCAGGGTAAGATTTGGTAATATCAAGTTCAACTAAAACCCGAGCTAAAGAAGGTCTAGAGGCCCTGATTTGCTAAAGATTGACGCCAAACCATGAAGGATTTTAGGTGAATATAGATGAGGCCGCAAAGAAGGGAAAGAAACCCAAATTGGGATCTCCGGCGATTCAGCCCCGATATCAACAGTAGGAGACCATTTAGTAAGTTTCATATAGCAGTTAAAGACTAGATACGATCTATGACAGAAAATGCGGCAATAATCAAGATCGTTCTCCAATTTGATTAAAACATGCGACGGATCAAGCAAGGTAACCGAAACATCATCGTTGAGCTTGAGATTGAAAAAAAATTTCCGTATAGAATCAAGAGACGGTCGCTTAGTAGGAAAAAAACCAACTAACACAAATTGAAAAGGCACAGCCAAAGCCTCTATTTCATCATCCGAAATCCAAAGGGAGGGCATACCACGAAAAGAAGAAACCCTAAGTTTAGGAAAATCATTACTAGCAGAGGATCCCGAAAGCACTTGAAGAAAGGAGCGAGAGGGGTTCGAAACCCCTAAAAAACCTTGGTCCGTAAGCTTTGGAGCCATCCGGCAAACGCCGGAGAAGAAACACTAGCAAAATACCAGAAACAAAGACTAGAGAAAGGGAGAGAAAACTTCCCTAGAAGCCAGAAGACCGCCAGCCCTACCAGAGAGCGGCGCGGCGCCGCGAGGAAAACCCCTAGCAGAGCGAAAAGAGGAAAGCAAAAAGTTATTCAATCGAACCTCTAAACTATTTGTTATAGCCATTTGAATAAAATCTTGAGGCCAAAAATTGAAAATTGATCTATGCTACAACTGTCTGGTCAAAACCGGACCTGTTCATCGGTACAAAAGTAGTTTTTGGATGGGACCTATACAAAACATAGGACTGATTAACAATTGAAATATTCGGTCCAAAATTAAACTGCTAAATATGATCTTCAATAAACTTATAAGTAGCAAGAAAACATAATAATGGATTGAAATTTGATGGGCTAAGGAGAGAGATTATTACGTGCGAAGTCCGAATCGAAGTTGTGTCCGGTTTTGGTGAGTGTGAATAGTAAAAACGTAGTGGTGAACAATAATTGTGTTTTTAATGCTCACACTTACAAAAATCGGACGGTTCTCCTGTTCGGACTCCGCATGTAATAATCTCTCAAAATAACTTTATAAAGTAGAAAGTCATAATATCCTGAAATGGAAAGGATATATAGGCTTAGACTACCAACAACAACAACAAAAAAATCACGACTTTGTCCCCCTATGTGGGATCAGCTATATGAATCTTTTTTCTTCATTGTGTCATGTTAAAAGTTAAATTCTCGTTTAAATTTAATAAAGAAATATCTTTTCTAATATTTTCTTTCCAAATCTTTTTAGATTTGCATGTACCTTTCTTGATAGAAGCTATATCTAATACCTCTACTTTCTTAATTGGGTCATCGAAAGGCCGTCGTTTTATGTGACCAAAGCATCTAAGGCGACTCTCTCTAATCTTATCTTCCATTGGAGCTACTCCAACTTTTTTAAGCATGTGCTCATTTCATATCCTGTCTCTAAGGGTAAATCACTCATCCACCCGAGCATCCTCATCTCTGCAACATAGGCTTAGACAACCATAATTTAAAATTAGTATTGAAGGTTTTTTTTTTTTTTTTCAAACCAAGCGTTAAAATGCAGGGAATTTGGATCTCCTGTTGAAAGAATTTTAACTTGGCATGTTAGACAAGCTTTGCAAAATTTAATGCAGTTTTATAAGGATGTATCCTTCCAACCTATTTCTATAGCAGTAAAAAAAAAAAAAGTCGTTGCTATAGTGGCAGACAAGGTATTTTTGCACCATTGTGGAAGAAAATTGAGTTGATAGTAAAAAAGACGAATTTTGTGATGAAATTTATGCCACAAGTTAGACAAAAGGCCCAGAATCGTCTCTCTCTCTCTCTCTCTCTCTCTCTCTCTCTCTCTCCCTCCCTCCCTCCTATATGACGATCAGATGTTCCACTTGTTACGGTGAAGGTTGTCAAGCTACAAGAGAATGTCATTAATTTTGCTACAAGCAAGAGCAAAATCACTAAAGGAAAATTAATATTTACCGGCTGTCAAATAACAGCCGGAATTATTGGCGGTTAAACCGGCTGTTGGAATGCCGGTATTAACCGCCAACCGCCAGAAATGACGGCGGTAAAATAACCCCCGGGGAGGCCATTGGTTCTGCTGTTTTCACATCGCCTAATTTAGCGGCGGCTTAGTCGTACTCGGTGTTAAGTATTTTTTTTTTTCCGGTGGTCGAAAACCGCCGGATAACCGCCAAAAACTGTTCTAAAATTGGACAACACCCGATCCTTCCTCATTTATTCGCGTATACTTTTTCTCTAGAATCTCGCGCTCGCGATCACCTCCGACTGCCTCTGCAGGAATCCGGTCGCCGATGCCCTAACTCTGGCTGACGATCTCGCCCTCACTCCTGCCGCCGACAACACCCGCACTCTGCCGTCGAAATCCGTTGAGCACTTCGGCAACGCCCAGAAACGAAGGTTTGAATTTTTTTCTTTTACTAAACTTTTTAATATTAATGTGTCATGCTTTAAAATTATGGGAGAGAGTTATGGAGCATAGATTGCGGCGTGATGCTAATGTTTCACAAAATTAATTTGAATTCATGCAAGGTAGGTCAACAATGGAAGCTATACATTTTTTTATTATGTTTGATGGATAAGTATATAGAGAATAAGGAGGATTTGCACATGATATTTATTGATTTAATGAAATTATATGATAAAGTTTCAAGAGACGCGCTATGGAGAGTTATAGAAAAGAAAGGGGTTAATAATTCTTATATTCAAGTCATTACGGATATGTATACAAGAGTTATTACTTATATTTAGAAAGAAGGTGGTTTGACCAAATATTTTTCTACTTTAGTTGGATTACATCAAGGATTGGCTTAAGTATATATCTTTTTGCTTTAGTCATGAATGTTCTCACTAGAAATTTGCAAGAGGTTGTACCCTGGTGTATGCTTTTTGTTGAAAATATTTTTCTAGTTAAAAAGACGAGAGAGAAAGTTGAAGGCAAACTAGAATTATTGAGAAAAATCATAAAGTCTTAAGGCTTTGATTTGAGTAACATGGTGATGAAAGTGAGGGGTAGAGATTAGTTCCACTAGTAATACAATCATCACCACCACCTAGGAGTCAGCAGCAGTACCCCAGTGAGCAGGGTCAAGGACAGTCAAATCCACCTATGGTTGGAGTACCACTACCCTTTTCTGGGTACTTCCCTCATACGTTGACGAGTCCTTGATTTTCCTCTCTAAATCAGACACATGTAACTCCATTCTATCCATATTACCCCCTACCAATATCACAAACTGGTCCATCCACCATCCCTTTCCCTCCTTACCCCAACCCCTATTGTTACCCACATCCTATGCAGCTAGAACACGGTGGACCATCTACACAAGTAGAGGTTGGTGCTAGGGATCCTACAGCTCCAGCACATAAGTGTGTATACATTGAGCCTGAGGGCGATATATAAGTTTAGTATATTTTGTAAATTAGTTATTGTAATTTGATATATTATATGTTATTGATAAAAAATTTAACCTGTAACTTCAATCCCTCAAGGTCA
>NW_021420086.1:505544-532451 GCF_001605985.2 Dendrobium catenatum | reverse complement strand
TATTTTAATTCAAACCGAACAACCCAAATGAATTTATGTCAACTGAATCAAAATGACTTAAATTTTTGGATCTCAAAACAAATTTCAAATAAAGAAAAACTATGTACATATGAATTGTTATAAAGAATCTTTTTTCTAGTTTTTGAACTATTCAAAATCATTTACATGTACGCCATATCTTTCAATACACATTCATTAAAATGTATTGTATTTTTCTTAATTTTTAAAATGTTTTTGGGCGCCATTTTGTTCATCGGTAAAATAAATAAAAAAAGCTAACAGTTTATTTATTGTTTAATATATTCAACAAACTGTATTACAATGTTTTTTTTTATAGAAATGTTAACAAAAATTTAGAATTATGATATTTTTTATTGAATTAAGTAATATATTGATACAGAATATTTATTTATAGACGTAGAACAAATAATAAAAACATTATAATATAAAAAATTTTAAATATTGACGATAATTTTAGTAATAATGACGTCCATATTTAAAGTAGAGGAGACGTCTACCACACTTATTAGTATAATATATAATAATTAGTTGAAGAATTAAATAAATATATAATAAATTTATATAATAATAACTAATTTTTCGTCATGAAACGTTTTATTATTAAGAAATATTGTTGGATCATATGTTCTAACATTTATATAATAATGAATAAATATAATAATTTTAACAAGAATGAATAAATATAAGATATATATTTAGTTTTCTTTTTCTTGCCGTCTGAATCCTAATGAGCAGAATTAGTCAAAACATTTTTTCACCTACATAAAAGAAGAATTTTTAATGATTAATAAAAATTTGACATGTCCAAATAATTTTTTCCTCGTCTCCATTGCTGAATAAGAATAAATTTAACATAGGACTAAGGCATGGTTTGCAATGGCTTTTTTATTATTTTGCCTTTTACATGTCTATCATAATTTCTGTTTGATCACTACTTCTAAGAAAATTTTATTGTAGAAAATTATTTTCTACTGTAACTTCAAAAACAAATTTCATGATTATATAAAAGTGATTATCATAATTTCTGTTTGACCACTACAAAAATAATTTTATAATCTCTTTTATAAAAAAAGGCAATAATCTTGAACAAACACTAAGGCTGTGTTTGAAATAGCTTTAGGACACTATTCTTTCGGTGTTTTTAAGAAAATTTTGTACAAGAAAGTTACTTTAGAAATTAGTAAGAAAATTGTACTAAATGAAGCCTAAATCAAATGCTAGTGAGACAGATGGATGAAGATGATTATGGTAATTGGATACATGTTGATTATGGGAGGAAAATAGGTAGAAATCTTAAATTCAAGAACACCTGGTACAGGCCAGGGTGAAAAGAATCAAGGAATACTGAATTGGTTCGGACCATAGTCTTGTTTTACTGAATTCGTTAAAATTCAATAAGTCAAGTAATAAACAAATCAAATTTGAGGAGATTTGGGCTTCAATTCCTGCATCCATGGGTATTGTGAAGAAGGCTTGGGGGAGGAAAGCAAGGGGAGATCCTCCTCACATCTTGAACCTGAAAATGGATAGAGCTCTTAAAGCTTTGTTCTATTGGAGTAAAATCAAATACAAGGAATTGAATCAATCAAAAGAGGATCTGAAAATTCAGATTTTAAATCTTCAAACCAAAGAAGATGAATGTGGTTTTCTAAGTGAAGACGAAGCTTGGGAACTTAAAGTGAAAACTGACAACCTGAATTCTACCTTAGCTTGAATTTGCACATGGTGGAGGCAACATGCAAAAGTTAAATGGCTGAAGGAAGGAGATGCAAACACAAGTTTTTTTCATGCATATGCTAGTGCTAGAAGGAATATGCATTTTATTCATAAGATCAAGGAGGAAAATGGGTTGATAGTGGAAGATCAAAACCAGGTGGAAATCATCCTCAACAACAACTTCAAAAATAAATGGAAGGAGAAGGAATGCTCTTTGATGGGTTGGCCAAAACCTTGGAAGACACTACAAGATGAAGATTCTATTGCTTTAAACAGAGAATTCACTTTTTATGAAATGGAGGAGGCCATTCATGAACTTGGTGGTAATAAAGCTCCGGGCAAAGATGGAATTTCATATACCTTTATCAAAGCTTATTGGTCTATCATTAAAATAGGCATCTGGAATGCCTTGGATGATTTCTTTAAAACATGGAAAATGTGTGAAGAATGGAAGAAAACTATCATTGTTTTGATCCCTAAGGTAAAAAATCCTCTTTCTCCCTCTAACTTCAGACCTATCAGTCTACGTACATCAATTTACAAGATTGCAGGAAAAATGATCTTGAAAAGACTTTGAATTGTCATTCACAAACTCATTTCGGTAGAGAAAGCGGCATTCCTGAACGGTAGATCTCTATCCGACAATGTATTGGTGGCTCATGAAATCTTCCACAAATTCAGGTATTCTAAATCTTCCAAAGGTTTAGTTTCTTTTAAAATAGATATGGAGCAAGGAAAGAATTGGGTCCCTGCGAATCAAGCATGACGTGCTAAGACGGCCGAGCTTGAACCTAAGAATAGGTGGCCACCCGTGAATGATGGGCCAAGCGGCACAAGTTCAGAGGGATCCGAACCGGCAACGAGGAAATGAATATGGGAGCGTGAGAGGACTATGAGACGCAGCGCAGTCTAGATGTCTGAGCCGGAAAGCTGGAGAAGACTTATGATTCTATGGGTTGGCCAACCTTATGCAAAGCTTTGGATTATTTTGGTTTTCCATCAGTTTTTTCAAATCTTGTTATGGAATGTGTATTCAAACCTTATTTTTCCTTATCTATAAATGGGACATTATCCAATTGGATAGAAGCTTGAAGTGGTTTTCACCAAGGATGTCTGTTATCCCCATTTTTATTCATTTTATGTGCTCAATTATAGTCAAATGCTTTTTATCAAAAGAAGGATTCAATTAGCATACAAATTTCTCTAAATGGGCCTTTGATTTCACATCTTCTTTATACTGATGACATCATGGTTTTCTCTGATGCTAGTATGAAGATGGTCAAGGAGGTTAGAAATATTATCTCCAATTTTTGTAGTTGGACGGGCCAATGTGTGAATAAAAAAAATCTGGATTGCTGTTTGGAAAATCGGTAAAGAGAAGGAGTAGGAAAATTGCTAGAGCAATGGACCTCAAGGAGATTAAGGAATTTTCATACTTTGGAATCAAGATGGCGTTAAGAAGACTTGGTAAACCTGATTTCCATTTTATGTTGGAGAAAGTTCAGAGCATGTTAAACATTTGGGGAGGGAAATTCATTTCCTAGGCTGGTCGATTGACACTTGTCAAGTCTGTTTTGCTTTCCTTCCCAACTTTTCACTCTTCCCCTTCCTTAGTTCCCAAAATTATTTTGTATGAAATTGATAAACATTGCAGAAATTTTATTTGGAGTAAAAGTGATGGGAGAAAAGGCATCCACTATGTTAATTGGGAAAGTTTATGCAAGCCAATCTCACAGGGAGGTAGAGGATTGGTGCCAAGTGTGAAGAAAGCCGGTCCTCTGAAAGCCAAACTAGCTTGGAAGTTTTTTCAAGACAAGGATGCACTAGTGCATAAGCTCCTTGTACTTAAATATGGTAATGTTATGAGCAGTAATTCTTCAATAAATTCTGGATCAATTGCTTGGAAATTGCTCAAAACAGGGGAAAAGTTTCTAAAACTGATTACTAAATGGAGTATTGTCAATGGGAGTTTCGTTAATGTATTTAAAGACACCTAGATTTGGAATAGAACTCTGGAAAAGTGGCCAACATTTGTGCAAGATAAGGAAGACTATGATTTTACGATGGACAATCTTATTTCCAATGGAAGATGGGACATTGCAAAGTTAACTGATATGTGTGGCCTGGAGCTTGTAAATTTGATAAAAGAGATCCAGATTTCCAATGAACCCGGTGATGATAAGCTGGAATTGATCAAGTTTGCTACAGGAAAGACAATTACTGCTTTGGCTATAGAAAATTCTGAAGAAGATCCATGTGATTCATCTAAATGGGAATGGCTCAAAAAATTAAGCTAAGCAATAAAGTTGAGAACTTTTGGTGGAGAATTGTTCATAAAGCCATTCCCACCAATCATTTCCTCTATTATAGAAGGCTGATAGATTACGAGAAGTGCCCTTGGGGATGTGAACAAATTAAAGACATTGATCACATTATTTCGAAATGTGATAAATTAAATGAGGCAATACAGATATTAAATATATGGGGCTTTAGTATCCCTACTTTCATTTCCTTTGGAAATTGTTTGAAATGGCTTCAAAGCAAAGATGTTTGGTTGATCAATCTTTATTGTAATTTGGTCTATCTTTCTTGGAGAGCTAGGAATGAACTTGTGCATGAAGGCAAACGTTCAAGCGCTTGGTTGTTAGCCACTAATGTTGTAAGCTATGCCTCAATGTCAAGATATGTGAATAAAAGTTGCTCGGGTATCGGGGATGATATCACATCTTAACCCAAAAGTTGCTCGTCTCATTTGTATGAAAAAACCACGGAGCTTAACCCAATTACTACGATCAGTTTTACAGAAGGATCATAGTAGATGGGTGATAGTGGTAAGAAATATCATTATCTGGTGGAAGTCCATTAATTGATAATTAGACACCAAGTTAAAGTCTAGCATTTGATAGTGGTCGACTGTAATTCCGAAGAAAGTTGTGTTGAGATTAGTTGCTACTTAGTTCTTGATTATTGATATTCTTACAACTTTAATGTTTTTTATGATTCCAAATATTATCACTATATTATTACTTTGATTAATATTTCTCCTAACATATTTTGGAAGAATTATTTTGCTTTTTGTGTGTACTAACATTTTAGGGAAATCATATTTTGGATTGTTGAAGACTTCAAATCATATCAGTTTAGAGTTTATTATAATTGAAGTATGTATTTTATTTTATTTTATTGAGTCTGAGAGAGTGTGATTGTAATTGAGTAACTGTGCACACACACAGGGGAGAGTTTAAAATTTACATTTTTAAAACTGATTGTACTGTACGATATCCTTTCGTACGAGATGATCTAATAAGTTATTTTCCCTGTCGTGCAATCAAATGAACATATAGGAGAAAATTTTCCTAAGTATGAATCGTAATGTATGATATACCAATCGTATGTATGCTGCCTAGGGTACGAATTGGATGGGTCCCTTTCATCCAGACGAACTTGAAAATTTCATGAACAGTTTGTACTGTACGATGTCATCTTCGTACGTATGCCGTCTAGGGTACGAATTGGATGGGTTCCTTTTCATCCAGAAGAATATGAAAATATTCTGAATGGTTCATTCCGTACGATGTCGTCATCGTACGTACGCCCTACAGGGTACGAATTAGATGGGTCACTTTTCATCCTGACAAACTTGAAAATTTTTGTAACTGATCGTACTGTATGATGTCTTCATCGTACGTACGCCATACAGTATATGAAATTATGGGGTTCCTCTTCGTCCAGACAAAGTCAAAAAATTTTCTAACTGTTGGTACCGGATGAATTTAATTCGTACTAGACAATGATCGTGTATGAATTCAGTTCGTACTGATTCATAATAGGTTCGTACATAATAATTTTTAAAATATTCATACAAACAAACATACGATCATATTGTATGATCGGGTACGCTCAAAATTATAAATTTCAGTTTTCTGGATAATTTTTGTATCTTTGATATAAAATGTCCACTAAAATTGACGTGAAAAAGTCTATCTTCATGATTTTTCAAGAAAAATTGAAAGAGAGAGTGTGAGAGAGTGTTTGAGAGAGATTTCTTACAAGTGGAGTGTGAAGGGTTCACAAGGTTACTCAAAAGTAAGGATCTCTTTGTGATTTTTTATTAGCACTCTTCTTCCTGTATTTCTAGTTGCTCGTGAGAAGATTTTTAAAGAATATCTGGTTCTCTACTGACACTTGGAGAGTGTGAAAGGACGAAGATACTCTTCCTATACTTGGAGGGTATGAAAGGATGAAGGTACTCTACCTACACTTGGAGGGTGTAAAAGGTCCACGATTCTCTGCCGAAACTTACAGGGTGTGAAAGGATGATGATTCTCTACTGACACTTAGAGAGTATAAAAGAACGACGGTTCTTTGCCGACACTTGGAGAGTATGAAAAGACAATGCTTCTCTACCGACACTTAGAGGGTGTGAAAGGAAGACGGTTCTCTACCACGCCGGGAATTGGTGGAAGAGAGGTTTTGTAAAGGCTTCTCTACCTTGTTGTGGGAGCAAAAGGTGAGACTCTTTGGTAATAGTGCAATACCTAAAGAGTGTGTTTTTAGGGACTGGATGTAGGTCTTGTTTGACCAAACCACTATAAATCTTTGTGTCTTTTAATTTCTACAATTCATTTTTTACAAGTTATTTTATTTTTCTGTGGTTGAAAATTCATTTTTAAATGATAATTAACTTGCTACAAAAATCAACAATTTTCTAATTTTATAAATCCAAGAAAATTTTAAATTTACTAATTCACCCCCCTCTTGGTCAGCCTTAGAATAATAGCTTAGGTTTAATAACCTAATCAAGAATAAACAAGTGATCAACAAGTGATGTCAGAGCTTTGTTTCAAAATCATGTTTAGACTACTTTTTGAAAAATGAGAATGGCCACTTTTGGAAACTAAAACACACCCAAAGGGTATTCGATCACTAGACCTCCATTATTTGGCAATATCCCTTTCAATTTTTCAAAAACATGCATGTCTACAATTTTGCAATCAGTAGATTATCGCATGTGGATTTTAGTTTAAGAAGGGTATACTAGGCTAACTAGATTAGTTGATGACATTAGAGTTGAAACACTCTTTGCTGACTGGGTTGTAGAAGAACGTGAATTAGCATAACTAAATGCAAAATATTTAAATAGTTTCTTTTGTGCACTTAAGTTAGAAGATTACATGCGAATTTCTACTTGTAAAATGGAAAGGATATATGGGATAGGCTTTGTATTACGTATGAAGGAATTAACGAAGTAAAGCAATTTAGATTAAATATTTTATTATATGACTATGAATTGTTTCGCATGAAATCCAATAAATCTATTTCTTACATGTATACAAGATTCATTCAGATAGTCACTTCTTTGCATGCATTTAGGTAGGGAACTAATGAATGCTAAAATGGTCAATAAAATTCTTTGTTATTTTCCTACTGCTTATGATGCTAAAATAAATGCAATTATAGAGTCTAAAAATTTAAATATTTACTCTATTGATAATCTTCTTGGATCATTAATTGCTTACGAGCAAGGAGCTAGTAAAAGGAAGATTGATATAGGTGAACAGAGAAAGGAGAAAAATATAGCACTGAAAGTGGAGGACGCGGAGAGTGATTAGTCACAACCTGAGGAAGAGGATGATATTATTTTAATGACTAGGTAATTCAAAAGTTTTCTAAAAATGAAGTAGAGAAGAAGTTAGTAGTGGAACATAAGTAAATTTAATAAAAATGTTAAGGTTTCTAATGATGTGATTTGCTACGAATACAAGAAACTTGGGCATATAAAATCAAATTACCCAAATCTAAAAGCCACTCATAGCAAGGAAAAGATAGAAGAGAAAGCAAATGTGAAGAAGGGAAAGAAGATATTTCAAAAAGCTTTTTGGGCGCACTCAACTTCGAATTCATCAGAAACAGAAAAAGGTGGAAGTCATCAACTTTTTTTTAATGGCCGATAATCTTAATCAGTCAGATCAAGAAGAGGTATGTGACTTAACCTATGCTGAAATGTTAGAAGTTTCTTAAAAAATTCATGATACATATAGAAAATTTAAGAAAATGCATGCTAGTCTAAACCTAGTAATGCAAGAATTGCAAAAAGAATATGACATCCTTAGGAAAGATCATACACTAATAACAATAATCACATGAGTTTATTTGATGACTTGAATAAAAAGAATGATCTTTTAAAACTGTCCTATACTAAATTGGAAAAAGAATTTAAGGATTTTAAGGATGAATATGAGAGTAGAGAGCACTATTTGAATTTTAACAAGAAAGTGTTAGAAGATTTAAACATATTTCTTAAATTAAAAGTGCAAGCTCTTGAAGAAAATAGAAAACCCCCAACACTTGAAGATTTTACAAATCCTATTTTGAGGTCAAAAATTTTAAAACCCAGGAAGAGACAGATTTATTATAAAAAATTAAGAAACCCATTTCATGTAGTTAAATACTATACTTATGGGATGTTTGGATATATAGCACACACTTGTACTTTATATAAAAAAAATTATTTAGTGTAGAGACCTAAGATGCATAAATTAAGTCATATCATACATGCATCTAGTTTTATTTTGCCAAAAGGAAAACCCAAACTTATTTGGGTTCCCAAGTCTAACGTTTAATTATTTTGTAGATATGCTCTCATACAAGAACTCATGAGAGCATTTGGTACCTAGATAGTGGTTGCTCAAAGTATATGACTGGAGATACTACATAATTTATAACGTTGGAAGTCAAAAATAGAGGCAAGGTTACACTAGGAGATAACACCATTAGGAAAGTTGTTGGCACAGGTATGATCGAAAACTTGCAAAAATTTTTCATAAAAAATTTGTAACTTATCGAATTCTTAAAGCATAATTTATTAAGTATTAGCCAATTATTTGAAAAGGGTATAGTGCAAAATTTTTTCCCACTAGCTATATTTTAAGCCTAAATAAAAATGATATTTTGCAAAAAAAAGGGTAAATAATATTTATATATTAGATTTGAATTATATTAAAACTCCTAATATTTTTTGTTTGAAAACTATTTCTGATGAATCAGGTTATGACAGAAGACTTTGTCATGCTAGTATGAAAAACCTTAGGAATATTACTCAAAAGGATTTGGTTAGAGGTATATCAAAATTAGACTTTATAAAGGATCATCTATGTGATGCATGTCAATTAAGAAAATAGGTGAAGCCCTCATTTCATTTCAATAAGGATCTTAAAACTAGTAAACTTTAGAGATTTTACATATGGATCTTTTTGGACTGGTTAGTATTGTAAGTCTAGGAGGGAAGGTATACGAATTTTTGATTATTGATGATTTCTATAGATTCATGTGGGTTAAATTTTTATTTCATAAAAGTGAGTCATTTGAGGAGTTTAGAGACTTTTTGACTTGGATTCAGAGAAAACTAATGTGTAAAATTTTAACTATTCAAAGTGATCACGACGGTGAATTTGAAAATGATAAATTTGAAGTTTCTTATAAAGAAAAAGGGATTAATCATAATTATTTTGGACCTAGGACCCCTCAACAAAATGCGATAGTCGAAAGAAAGAACATGACATTAATTGAAGCCACTAGAGCCATGTTGGTAGAATATTCACTTCCTAAATATTTTTGTACTGAAGCAATTAGTATTATATGCTATGTTCTGAATAGGGTGAATATTAGATCGAAATTGAACAAAACTCCATATGAGTTTCTTAAGGGGATAACACCTAATTTATCACATTTGCATTTTTTAGATGTAAGGTGCTTATACATAATAATAGAAAATCTATCTTAAGAAAATTTAATCCAAAATCAAATGAAGGAATTTTTCTTGGTTACTCTAGTATTGGAAAATTATATAGAGTGTTTAATAAAAGAACTTTGATAGTTGAGGAAATCACACATGTTGTATTTTATGAATCTAAAATTTTAGAAGAGCCAAATTTGGAAGAGGGTGAAATAGAAAATAACTCCCAAGAGATTGAGAAAATTAATTTGGATGAAACTTTAGAAAAAGTAAACCCTATGCCTAGAGAATTAAAATTTTCTAAAAACCACCCTAAGGAATTGATTTTAGGTGAATCGATTAAGGGTGTTAGGACTAGGCATAGACTAAGCAAAGAAGTCAATCATTCTACCTTTATTTGTACAATAGAACCCACAAATATAAATCAAGCACTTTCAGATGAATTTTGAATTTTGGTAATGAAAGAAGAATTAAATTAATTTGTAAGGAATTATGTTTGAGAATTAATTGTAAGGCCAAAGAATCAAAATATAGTTGAAACTAAGTGGGTATTTAAAAATAAAATGAATGACTCAGAAGTTATTGTTAGAAATAAGGCTAAATTAATGGCTAAGGGATATAATCAAATTGAAGGGATTGATTTTAAGGAGACTTTTACCCCTATAACGAGACTTGAAGCAATTATGATTTTGTTAGTCTTTGTCTATTTTAAAGCATTTAAATTATTTCAAATGGATGTTAAAAGTTCCTTTTTGAATGGGATAATATAAGAGGATATTTATGTTGAATAACCTCCAGGTTTTAAAATTTTAAAATACCCAAATCATATTTTTAAATTGAAAAAGGTTTTATTTGGATTGAAATAGACATCTAGGGCTTGATATGAGAGATTAAGCACTTTCTTACTTGAGAGATCTTTTGAAAAAAAAAGTGTGGATACCACTCTCTTCTTGAAGAAATTGGGAGACAATATACTCATTGTTCAAATTTATGTTAATGATATCATTTTTGGATCTACAAATAAAAAATATTTATTATGATTTTTCTAAAACAATAAGTAGTGAAATTGAAATGAGTCTAATGGGAGATCTTATTTACTTTCTAAGTTTTAGTATTAAGCAAATTGAGGATGGAATATTTCTTAGTCAGTCGAAATATGTTAAGGACATCCTCAAGAAGTATGAAATGGATAATACTAAACTTGTTAGTATGCCTATGAGTTCCTTAGTTCAGTTGGATAAGGACCCAAAGAAAAAATTGTTGATAAAAAAATTAAAGGAATTATTAGATCTTTTCTTTATTTAACAGCTAGCAGATCCGACATTATATTTAGTGTTTGTTTTTGTGTTAAATTTTAATCTGATATAAAAGAATCACATTTGATAGCAGTAAAAAGGATTTTGAGATATCTCTTGGGAACTCAAAACTTAAGAATTTGGTATCCTAAGTATAGTTTTTTATTTGAAATAATTGAATATTCAGATTCGTACTTTATAGGTTGTAAGGTTAATAGAAAGAGTACATATGGAACTTGTCAATTTATAAGAAATTCTTTAGTTTCTTGGTTGAGTAGAAAATAAAATTTTGTAGTCTTATCTATTGTTGAAGCTAAATACATTGTCTTAGAAAGTCTTGTGGCACAAGTTTTTTTGTTGAAATAATAGTTGATTGATTCAAGATTTTTAATAGGCATAATTTTAATTTATTGTGATAACACTAGTGACATTTGCATTTCAAAAAATTCTATTCAATATTCTATAACCAAACATACAGATATAAGGCATCATTTTATTAGGGATCATGCATCCAAAAGAGAAATTAAATTGAACCATATTTAAATATAAAATCAACATGCATATATTTTTACAAAACTACTAGTCTTTGATACTTTTAGTACATTAAGAATAAGGCTTGGTGTGATCGATCTTAATGCTTAATTAAAATTTTCTGCAAACTTGATATTTTTCTTTGTGTGTATTTTTCTATTTTGTTTTCAATGTGCTTGTTTGTGTAAGTGTTTTTTAGTTTTTGTTTTGTTTTATATTTTGTGTATTTTGTGACATGTTTTCACATATCGAAATTCCTATTTTTGAGCATTCGTGCTAAATTTTTTAAGTATTATATATGTATTATACAAAATTATTTTTATCCCATACAAATTCTGTAGCACGTCAATCAGTGTTTTGGACTGAATGCATAAAGTTTTTCATTTTCTAATATATTGTATTGTACGTTCTTTATATCATCCCAAACGATTTGTATTCATTCGTCTGTATGCATATAAACGATTATACGATAGAATTAATTATTATAACTAATTGTATGTACGAAATTCTATTTCGCATATACGAATCACGTGTCATTCAATGTGGGGGATGAACCTAACCATCATTAAAATGATCTTAAATAACTGATCGTCCCGGATGAACACCTGTTCATCTGTATGATCATCTAGTCAAAAAGTCTATATGAAAGGATGCTTCGTAACTTGCGTGATTAAGAAAAGTTATTTCATTTCGAACGTATTTGTTCGTACAAACAAAATTATTTTTTGTCATGTACGAACCAATTATCGTACTGTACGAATCCATTTTTTGTACGTATGAAAGGACATTTTTTTTTAAACTAGGAGGGCTTTATAATTCATTTTCATTCACTTTAACAACCTCTTTCAATCCTTCTCATCGTAGAAATGGCCAGTTCTAGCAAACGCGGTAAAGTCTCTAAGGGTTCGTCATCCAAGGGTGGAGATGAATACTTTCTTTCTAGAGCAAATGATTCTCCATTCCTCTTCAGATGCGATGATCTTAGTGATGTTTTCAATGTTTTGTATACTTTTCCTTGTTTAGATTCTATGTTGATGTTGTTGATATTATGATGTCTTTGCTACAATGATTTGATATCAATTGAGCTTCAATGTATTTGATTTCTAATTGATATCAATAAAAAATGTGTTATTTTTTATTAGTTACTTTTATTTGTTGTTTGAAATATAAGTTTGCCTATATAATAATCCTATGTTAATTGATCTAAAAAGTGTTATAAATTTAACTGCAATACAAAAATTAATTTTATCATGAAATCTAATTTCTAAAAAATATTTAAGTTAACTTATAACTTGATTAAGTTAAGGATATCAATCTCATGTTCTTTTTTAGGCAAACATAATTTAAATATTATTATTACATTTTTGATGTCTTATAATTTTTCATTTCTCTTTTCAATATAATTATTTTTTGTAATTAGAGAAATTTGCTTTTTTAGATTATTGATTTTTGAAAGATCAATTAAAAAAAGGGTATAAAAAAGAATTGTACAATATATACAAAAATTGAAAGAATGCACAATTGTTCACAATTTAAAAAGATTCACAAAATTAGCCCAAATACAAAAATATGCACAAAGTGTGCTATAAATATTTGAAAAAATGTGTAATATCATCAAATGAATATGTTTTTTCCTCTATCTTTTAATATTCAAATTCAAATCAATCTAATGTTCAATTATGCTTTATATTGAAAACTGAATTTAACTAATTTCATTTCGTCACTTTTGCAATAATTCTCATTATCTAATTGTCTAGAATGCTTCATGACCTTGATCTTTTTTTTTTATCTATGTTATACTTTAATTTAAATATTTTGAATCTTTCTTTTTATCTTATCGTTGTTAATTTTGTTATTGTAATCATAATTGAATCTATTTCAAGATCAATTACTAAGATTTCTCATATATCTTCTTTCATTTCAACCTTTTTATTTCCTTTTTGTTGTTACCAAAAGGGAGATTAATATTATTTGTTGTTTGTATTTTTTATATTTGTTGTTCATGTTTTTGTGTTTGTTGTTTGTATTTTCTGTTTGTTTTTTGTGTTTTGGTGTTTTTATTTTTGTGTTTGATGTTATTTTGGTGTGTTAGAGGTGTTAGTGTTATTTTTGTTTTTGTTGTTTTACTTTTGTGTTTTGTCAATTACAAAAAATTGAAACAAAATGGTTCTTAAAAGAATTCTCTTTTATTCACATGTTTATTCATTTAGGAGGAGTTAAGGAGAAATTTAGGGCATTCAATTTTAATCAAACAACAATTGATTTGTCATCATAAAAAAGGGGGAGATTGTTGAGATTAGTTGCTACTTAGTTCTTGATTGTTGATATTCTTACAACTTGTATATTTTTAATGATTTCAAATATTATTACTTTGATTAATATTTCTCCTAACATATTTTAGAATAATTATTTTGATGTTTATATAAACTAATATTTCAAAAAATTATACTCCGGATTATTGAAGACTGTATTTTTTTTTATTTTATTGAGTTTGTGAGAGTGTGATTGTAATTGAGTAACTGTGCACACACATACTAGGGTAGAATTTAAAATCTACATTTTTTAAACTGATCGTACTGTACGATATCCTTTTATACGGGATGATCTGATCAGTTATTTTCCCCGTCGAGCAATCAAATGAATAGATAGGAGAAAATTTTTCTTTGTATGGATCATACTGTATGATATACCAATTGTATGTATGTCGTCTAGGGTATGAATTGTACTGGTCCCTTTTTGTCCATACAAACTTGAAAAAATTTTGAACGGTTCATACCCTACGATGTTGTAATTGTACGTAAGCCATCCAAGATACGAATTGGACGGGTCCCTTTTCGTCCAAACGAACTTGAAAATTTTCTAAACAGCTTGTATCATACGATGACGTCATAGTATGTATGCCATCCAGGGTACGAATTGGACGGATCTCCTTTCATCCAGACAAACTTAAAAAATTTTATAAATAATCGTCTATACGATGTCGTCATCATATGTTCGCTATACATGGTTCGAAATTGTGGGGTTCCTCTTCATCTAGATGAAGTCAACAAATTTTCTAACTATTCGTACCGGATGATGATCATGTACGAATTCATTTCGTACCGATTCATAATAGGTTTGTACATAATAGTTTTTAAACTATTCGTACATACGAATATATGGTCATATTGTACAATCGTATACACTCAAAATTATAAAGTTTAGTTCTTTGGATGGTTTTTCGTATCTTTGATATAAAAGATCCACTAAAACTAACATGAAAAAATCTTATCTTCGTGATTTTTCAAGGGGAATTGAAAGAGAGAGTGTGAGAGAGTTTTTGAGAGAGATTTCTTGCAAGTGGAGTGTAAAGGGTTCACAAGGTTATTCAAAGGTAAGAATCTCTTTGTGATTTTTTATTATCACTCTTCTTCTTGTCTTTCTGGTTGCTCATGAGAAGATCTTTGAAGAAGATCCAGTTTTCTGCTGACACTTGAAGGGTATGAAAGGATGATGGTACTTTGCCTATACTTGGAGGGTATGAAAGGATGAAGGTACTCTGCCTACACTTGAAGGGTGTGAATGGATGACGATTCTCTGTCGACACTTGGAGAGTGTGAAAGGATGACAGTTCTCTGCCGACACTTAGAGAGTGTGAAAGGATAATAGTTCTCTGCCGACACTTGGAGGGTATGAAAGGACGATGGTTCTCTGCTGCACTAGGAATTAGCGGAAGAAAGGTTTTGTAAAGGCTTCTCCGCCTCACTATTGGGACAAAAGGAGAGACATTTTAGTAATAGTGCAATACCTGAAGAGGGAATCTTGAGGGAGTGGATGTAGGTCTTGTTTGACCAATCCACTATAAATCTTTATCTTTTAATTTTTGCAATTCATTTAATGCAAGTTATTTTATTTTTCTATGGTTGAAAAGTTCATTTTTAAATGATAATTAACATGCTATGAAAATCAATAATTTTCTAATTTTATAAATCCAAGATAATTTTAAATTTACCAATTTACCCCCCCCCCCAAGCCCCTCTTTGTTAGCCTTGGGACAATAGCTTAGATTTAACAACCTAATCAAGAATAAACAAGTTGGAGGGCAGGAAGAACTTTAACGTCAGTCGATGGCCCGACAGATGAATGGTCGTCAGTTGTTGATTTGGCATAGATTCAACATTAGTCAGTGGTTTGGAAGAAATCTAGCATCAGTTAGTGGTCTGATGAAAGTCAGGGCATTAGTTACTGTCTGATAAAAATCTAGTGTATGTTAGTGGTTTGATAGAAATCTAGTATCAGTTGGTGGTCTGATGGAAGTCTAGTAGTTAGTTGGTGGTCTATCAAAAATCCTGGATCACTTAGTGGTCCAACAAAAATTTGGCGTCAGTTGGTAGTTCGACAGAAGTCTGGGAAATGGTCGAGAAGGAGATTGGTGGCAAGAGAAAATCTTATATTCCTTCTCTTCCTTGGACCTTCCTTCCATGAGAAATGAGGAAACCTATTTATAGATTTCTAAGAGAGGCATGACTAATAAATAGGAGAAAGATCAAGGGTAAATTGTGAGTAGTTTGAATGGATGACTGATATTTATTCCCTTCATTATGGACTATTTGCTCGACATTTGAATGTCTTAATGATATTAGAATTTAGCAATCTTGGGCTCATTGGATTTGTGTCATCGAACTGTTCCAAATGTTATGTTTGGAAATTGTTTAGTAATCAAAATTATGGTTTAAACCTTCCAAACGTGTTTTGGTTCATTAAATTGGACTCATTTTGGCTCGGATTGAGTCGAATCTAGTGTCATTAGGTTCATAATAATGAGACGTTCAATTAGACTATAAGTTTACTAAAATTGGACTTCACATGGTCCCAAATTTAATTTTTAAGTTTCCTACTTAATTTTGCCTAGAGATTCATGCTCGATCAACTTAATTTTTTGAAGATATATCTGTTGGCCCCCTATTTTTGGATTTCGAAGCTCCAAAAGTCCAAAAATATATACTATAATTCTTGGGGAATTTTTATGTAATTTGAAACTCAAAAATAATTTTGATCTTGGGCGTAGAGGTCCTAATAAACTTTAAAAGTGTCAAAATTAACTTTGAAATGTCAAAAAATAGTCATGGGAACCCAAAAATGTATGATTTGGCTTGTTCAAACCAAAAATTTGGCCCAAAAATAAGTCAAGCCAGACAAGCAGCTATCGTTGCCTGCCGAGCTTACCTATATGTTGTGTGTATCTATCCGGTCTGCTTGTACTGCCCGCATGTCTGCCTGCACTGCATGGCACAAATACACACCTTCCTATGTTGCTCGGTGCTGATGCACACTTACTTGCGCTACCTAGGCGTGGCCTATGTCACTGATGGCATGGCACCAAGTCATGCACTAACTGCAGAGGTTGGTTGCAGTTACCTAACAGTTTGGCTAACTGCTAGCTAAATGTTGGCTAACAGCCATGATTTTTTTTAACTCCTACAACCTATAAATACGTGCCCTAGGGTTTGAATTTTGCACCTCTCCCTCTTCTCCACTCTTCCAATTGAGTCCTTCCTATTCTCCTATATAGGTGGCATCCCCTATCCAGTTCTAAAGCCCCTTTATATATATAAGGAATCCCCCTTCCTTTCACGCCTTTCTCCTTCAGAACCCTTCCTATATAGAAGTTTTTTGCTATTTTAGAAAAGTTGTATCCCATATCTAACTATAGGGTCCCTCCCTATACATAGGTCATGACAGGTGATCACCCCTCTTTTAGAGCTCCAATGACCAAGGGAAATCTTTTCTCTATTACACCAAATGAAGGTGAGATGAGGCCCAACAAGGTTGCAAAGGCATATGATATTTTGTCCACCATTAATGGTGATTCTCTGATTGTTCTTCAAAAGAAGTTCCATTTTGCAACAATGTTGTGGTGATGGCCCGTAAATGATCTAATCGGACGTGTCTTCCTCCTCTAAGATACCTGACCATTTATAAGATCAATTTAGGAGTGTGGCTGTGATTTCCACCTCATCTTAAGTTGATCCACATTTCCATAAGGTGTGGAGTGCGTCTATCCCAGTTTTCATATAGAGCCATTTTAGTGACGGCGGGACTAATTACCTTTTCTAGAGATCAAAGGGCCATTCTGATGTTTGAATGCCATTCATGGATGGGCCGATTGGTTTTTATGCATAGGGACACATAACACTCAGATCCAAATAGTTGGAAATTTGTACCCAACATCCGTTAAAGAGAGGCCAGTGCATTTTTCTTTATAAAAAATGACTGGAGTCTTATAGAGAAATGGCTGAATATGAAGGATCTATTGATCCCTTTACACGTTGGAGAAGAAGATATAATAAATATTCTCAACATTCTCGATGTTGAACATTTATTATATGAGGTTTGTTACTTGGACAAATATATAGAAGTAAAATTTCCTTTTAAAGTTGGATTATACATTAAAGCCAGGAGGCCCAATGTAATAATGAGCCACCTGCCCTAGCTTCAAAGGTTTAACCTATGCGATAGGCGAAGGGCGATGATCTTTAAGCTATATCCAAGAAGAAGAAATTTGAGGTGACTTCAGCAAGCACAAGTAAAGTTGCCCCATCTCCTCCCCTGCCAAGTGGTATATTCCAGAGGATTGTCGGCCTTCATCGAGATAATGACTTGGTGAGTAGCAATTTCTTTTTTATTCTTTCTTTTATGTGCATATATTTTGATTTCCTCTCATGCATACCCCTTTATTATTTTAGTTATTATGGCGCATGAATCATTAAGTCGAGCTTACACAGTCCTTGAATGAATAGAACAACAAATTTGTAAAGGTAAAATATCTTTAAGGATAGTACAAGCAAAAGTATAACCATAAGAATAAGGAGATGAAACCAGTAGAAGAATAGTTGGTTGAGTGTAGAGTTGAGTTGGCAACCATGGTGACTTCTACTTCTTTATAGAACCAGTAGATATATCGACTCCACATTGACCTGGTGGATGAGCAAGCAATGATCAACTAGCTTCTGAAGGATCATCAGTTCTCTGAAGAGTGGATAGCGGCCATTGAAGTTGAAAATAAATGACTTTAGAATCTTAAAGCCGAGAATGAAATTGTTATATCAAGGGTCAAATCTGGACCAGGATCTCCAAGAGTCATTGAAGATTTTAAGAAGACCATAGCCATCAAGACTATTATCCAAGATTGCATTCAGGAAGCTTGCAATCACATATATGATGTGGAAGTGAAGGCTTTGAAGCATAAGTGTATTGATGAAGGCTTTATTCGAGGTTTATTGAAGGGCGTTCACTTGGTACAGTACAAGACCAAAGTTAAAGTTGAAGGTTTAATGCTCGGTTAGGTTTCTGATGATTCCCTTTCTGATTCAAAAGAAGTTGGTATTGAAATCGAGCTGAGAAAAGTCTTTTCTAGTGATGATGAAATTATAGAGTTTGTGTTGTGTTTATTTTCCACTAGTTGTATCACTTTATCTTCTTAGTGATAGTTACATGTGTTAGATGCTTGTGTTGATATGTGTGATACTTTTATGATAATAGATGAATATTTTATCGAACACCATTTTGACCCTCCATAGTCATATGTAGTTCTTCCTTGAATTTGGCTATTATATTCAGGATAAAATTTGTAATTCTAAATTTGAACTCATCAGGAGATCCTATTTTCACCTCTCAATATGATATATTATTTCTGATGGATGTTTAATTTTAGAATTAAAATTCAAATGTCAATTTCAAACTTTTCCCAAAGAAAGTTAACATTTTCAAAACTCTAACACTTATCAATCAAACACAAATAAATTTATAATTTTCTTACTTAAGTATTTTGAAGACTTAATGGAGGTGTTATAATTATTCATTTTCAGCATAACTAAAAATAAGGACATCATTACAAAACACCATAAAAAGATTCCCTAATGAGGGATTGAGAAAAATATTCATCATTCTCATGAATTTGTTTGGATCATTTAATAGTTTATAGTGCATAACATGCCACTCATAAAGCTCATCAAGGATTTCAAAATAAAATTTTGGCTATTTTTTATTTCATTTGAATATGATGATAACCACTTTTCAGATTACCTTTAGTATAAAATTTTACCCATGAGATTAAATCCAATATTTCATCTAATTAAGTACTAAAAAATCTAAATTTTTATAGTGATTTTATTTTTTACACTAGATTCAACACATTTGTCACATTCTATCTTTCTTTGGCATTAACAGAGTTGTGATTGTACATAGACTAAAACTCTCTTAAATAAAAACCTTTTTTAATTATTTCTCAACCTGTCTTTTAATCTCAACATACTTGATGGGGTTCATCCTACAATGTGGAAGATTGGGAAGTAAAAAATTGGTCATTAAGTTAATGACATGCTG
This sequence comes from Dendrobium catenatum, assembly GCF_001605985.2. Lineage (NCBI taxonomy): Eukaryota > Viridiplantae > Streptophyta > Magnoliopsida > Asparagales > Orchidaceae > Dendrobium > Dendrobium catenatum. The sequence goes on along the minus strand of NW_021420086.1, from coordinate 512,789 downwards.
AATGTCTCTAAGAGGGGAGAATTCATGAAGAATCTCATTAGGTGCAATATCAGGGAAATCTGAGAGGAATGGTGATACCCAAACATGTATATAAGTCTCAATAGAATCTAATGAGGCTTTTTTTTCACATAAGTGAAGGAGGATTAGAATAAAAAAAATGTTATAAGGTTGTGAATCTTACCATCTCTATCGTTGTGATCAAAGATGAAGGTGAAATAGATGTATGAAAATTTGGTTCATAAATGATACTATTATCAGTAACAATAGATTTTCTAATAAAATTAATTGAAATTTGATACCTTTCTTGGTAGTGGCCTTGAGTTACATATTAGAGGTTGTTATGTGGGGTGTTAAAGAGTGTGTCTTATTTAAATGTTTTAATGAAAGCAATTTAATATTTTGATTATTATGTTTAAATGATTATATATTTTCTACCATAGTGAATAACACTCTAATCATACAACTAAGGCCTTCCTAATTGAATATGAGAGATATCCATGAGATAGACATCACACCAAAATTTAACTTCATAACTACGAGCCTTTATGGGAACTAGAAATTTACTTATAATTCGAAGAGAAATGTGGTTGGCCTAATTTATGTGAAAGAGTTCGGGATGAGATTCAATTTTTAGGCTAGCTTTAGAATGAATGTGGGCTGAGATAACATTCATTCCACTTTTCCATTTTATAACCAATATGTACTTTTTTTCTTATACATAACATACATGCTAAGAACATTCTATCCCCTTATATCTTCTATCTCATTTTTAGTTATAGTAATGCATCTCATCACATTAATTTCTAAGGCCATCAATGAATTTGAATCATAATAAGATGTAATCATAAGGTTCTTCTATGATATCATCTACAAGATAATTAGTTTCTTCTAAGAACAAAATTTAAGATTTACATTATTTTTTTAACATTTTGTTTCTCTAGTATTGTTATAACCCCCTTTAATATGAGCTTTTGGCAAGTGGGTTAAGCAAAGGGGATAAGTGGATTTAATAATAAGACTTTAGGATGAAGTGAAAGGAGCTTATTTCTTAATTTTATAATAAAGATTTATTTATTTATTTATTGTTGTAGTTAAACTAATAAGACACAAGTAAAATCTTATTTTAGGATTTAAAGGTCAAAATATTAAACCTCATCCCTAATATCATTCCTAAGTTCATTGATAAATTTATTTGCCAGTTGTTAATTATTCTCAACATAATTATTCTAAAAACTATATCTTAAAATATACTTAAATATTGATTTATAGGATGGTTGTCTTATTTCAAAATCAGCAATTGACCAAGCAATTTCTTATCATGATACATAGGATAACACTTTGCTCTTAATATTTCTTTTATTTATATACAAATGAATTAACTCTTCCTAGTATCTTTTCCTTGTCTAATATGTTTGTCGAGTAAAATTTAGCCTGTCTTACTAGCTTCATCCTTACAAAAGTCATTCATTTATTCCCATCAAAGAGTTCATCCCTTTAAATTAATCAGTCTATGTTTTCATTTGGGTTACACACATCATTAAAGATTAGGGCTTCAACTTTTGTTCTCCAAGATGGATGTCTAAAGCCTTTAGTATTTTTGAAATGTTTTTTTCATCTTCCTCAATTTTTATAAGTTGGCCATCTCATAAGGGTTAGATTTACCTTGGGGTTCGAATATGAATCTTCTACTTCTATTTTAACAAGTACCATTTGAGTAGGCACTAGAGGTAGAGTTGGGATTCCATTATTTTATAGATAAGCCATGAGAGCTTTGATATGATGCCTGAGTTATTATTTTCAATTCTTTTTTTCTTCTTAGCCTTTTTCACTCTCTTAATCATTTCAATAGATCTTTGGATTAAAGGCATAAGCTAATATTTTGATCGAATCAAATAATTTTTCAAGAGACATTATAAGTATAATTTGTAAATCATCTTTTCCATAACATAGAGATTATCAAGCTTAAATTATAATATTGTTCTCCTAATTTCAAGGATAGTGTAAGAATTTGATAGATGTTGATACGAGTGAATTTTTTGGAACCGTTAAGGCTTTGTTTAAAAATCATTCACTAAATTTTTAAGACATGTTGGGCCATTTTATGAACATCTTTTTTTATAATTTTTATAGCCATTGATTTGAAGATATAAAAAGATTTATATAAACTTTACTCTAATAATTGAACAAATTACATAATTACATTTGTATCTTTATATTATTTTATTACAAAATATCTTTATAGATTAATAAAAGTTTGCTCGTCTCTTGATAGACAATCATTATCCTAATTCTAATTTTAATTATTTTATATATTATATATTTTATAAATTTTAACTTGGTCAAAATTTATAAAAATTATGATATCTTTATTTTTAGTATCTAATATATAACATTTTGTATATGATAGATATGATCTTTTCAAGTTTTTTGACTATGATGATATTGAATTTCATCAGACAAATTAGAAGCTATGATTTTTTAAAGTAAATACATAATATAGTAATTTTTTAGATTTCCCTATATTTTTTAAATATTGAGTTTAATACTTGTTATTGGTTTACATTGCACAAAAAAAATATAGCATTTGCATGTAAGCAAGAAAGACTGGTTGTTAACATTATAATTAATATTTGTTGGCTCTTAAAAAATATAATACTTTCCATATAATGGTGGGGTGATGGGCTTTCCTTTAAAAATAATATTGATGGTATATTCCTAGTTGTATGCCATAATTAATTCACTGAATTATGCCGATGGATAGAGGGTGATGAATCTTAAATGATTATTGAAGCTACATGTGAAAATAAGTGATTAATAGAAATAAAAAAATAATATTGATAGATGGATAGATATGATAGATAATATATTGAAGGATGAAAAATACTATATTAAAGTTGTATATCATGTGTTGCTTTTTCATAATTATATTCCTGATTGTATTTACATGATAGCACACTGAATTGATTAAATTAGCATTAATAATGATACAAAATAGCATGACTAATTGACATGACATATTCATTAATAGTCTTTTTACCAATCTTTTTTTTATAGTTTGATAGATCTATTTAGACATCACTAGTCAAAAACCCCTAAAATCATATATTTCAGGGATATCGCAAAAAAAATCCCTCCGGCTCTCGAGCGCCGCTCTGGCGATTTAGGGCATCCTTCGTGCGTGCGGCCGCCTTCGTCTCCTACGGCGGTCTCCTCCTTTTCTGAGCCTGGTTTCCTTTAGATCTGGCTGGTTTGGTGTTCGTTCTTTGTTTTTCTGCCCGTTTTGGGGTGTTTCTCCATGGCGGATGCTCCCGTGGTTAATCCATGGGGGAAAGCTGCGGATAAGGCTGTAGTTTCGAGAAAAGGTTTCTTTAATCTGGATGCTGAAGGTTCCTCTTCTCCTTCTAAATCAAGATCGTTTAAAGATGTTCTAGCTGGTGCTTCTTCATCAGGTGATACTTTTCCTAATGTTAAGCAAGATGTTTTTAATGGTGTTCCTGCTGTCTTACTGTCGGATGAAGAAGTGCTTAAGTTGGCTTCTCCGTTTCAGTATACTTTAGTTGGTAAATTTGGTTTAAGACGTCCTAATCTGGATGCTATTCGTAATTTCTTTTTATCGTTGAAGCTTTCGGGTTTCTATTCTGTTGGTCTTCTGGATGCTAGACATATTGCGATCCAACTTTCTAACAATTTGGACTATAGGTTCGGGTTGACCGGCTGGTTGCTGGGTCAACCTGCCAATCCGTTTAATTCAAAAAATTTCGAATCCCGCCTCTGCCTGCAGCCCGCCGCGCGCCCGCTCCGCCTGCCCGCGCGCCATGCCCGCGTGTCGTCGCGTGCCCGCGGCCTGCGCCCGACCTCGCCCGCGTGCTCGCGCTCGACCGGTCCGAACACTGGCCGTGCCGCGCCCGACCCATTTGTCTACCCGGGTCGGGTTAGGGTTGACTCGTTGAACCCGGGTCAGTTCCGGATTTGACCCGAACCTGACCCGTGATCCGAAATTGACATTCCCTTTATTAGAGGGTTATGGGTCGGTTGGCGTTAGTCAACATACATAAATTCTTAAGCCTTAAAAATTCCAATAAATTCTTTAAAACATAACTTCATAACCTAAAATAACTCTCTATATCATTTCCATCCATTTACCTTTCATTAATCGCCTAAAAAAATACAAATTAATCAAATAAGCCCAAATTGAGCAATTCTTTTATTTTCCCTCCATCATACGTGTTAAAATCTCACAGTATTCCATCTTAACTCCAATTCACTTATTTAATCCTAAAATAAATCATCCATAATCTTTTCGTTCATCAATCACGCATAAAGCTCCCACAACCATAAATTTGACATTAAATAGTTTAGGTCAAAAAAAAAAAAAAAAACAAAAAAAAAATAAAATGAGCTTTTTTTATGGTGAATTGATTATAAGATTGAATTAATTTAAAAAACTTTGAGGTGAATTAATTCATTTTGAATTATAGCTTAAATTTATATTATATACATGAAAATAAAGTATATTAACTACGAGCCTATATTGATTGCTTAAAATTTAACTAGTTTAACTTATCCTTTTATTTTATTTATATTTTTTTGTTTGAGAGAGTACATTTGGTGAGAGTGTTTTTCCACTCTCAAAATAACCTAACCCATTTGGAAAATCGAACTTTAATTACTTATTTACTTCTTTTGTTAATGACTATGGGTAAGTCTAGAAATTTATTTGAATAACTTTGTGATAAACTAAGTCTTAAGTTATATATATTTGATAGTCTTAGAAAATTTCTTATTTAAAATTTCATGCATTGGTAAAAGTTTATTGAACTTGATTTTTTTTTTTTAAGTTGAATAGAATTTTATCAAAAGAATGTACATTGTCTTCGGAGAGCCTAGGGATAGAGGTCTACAAACCCTTCTCCTCTCCTAGAAGTTCTTAGCCAAAATCTTACTTTGATTACTAATTTTTTTCTTGTCTTTCTACATCTCATCCAAATATCCTTTCGCCTCATTTCTCTTCATTCATTATCTAAAAGAAAATAATATATTTGGCACCTAAATCATTTTCTCAAACCAAAGTTGAAATTTTAATCAAGATAGTATATGTCGTGCCCTAAGAACTAAGATGGAAGAATTTTTTCCTATTTATTGTCATTTCAACTCATTCTATTCATTTTTCTTTCGCTAACAACTAATAATCATTCATTTATAATCAAATTAATTTGAAAATCAAAACTGATTAATTGCATTAAAAAACTAATAAGTAAGAAAACTTAATTATATACTACAATCAATAATTACATCTTGCTAAAAAATCCAAGGGTCATAATATATATATATTATATAATAGCCATCAATGCTACAAAGAAATTCATATAAACTAAAAAACTTAAAACAAAACCAGAATGATCATCACTATCTTGCCTCATGGTAGGCTCCTTATCTTTTACTTAATATTATATAAAAATTACTTAATGAGCTTACAAAACCTAGTAAGTAATCCAAACTTACCACAGCCTTCAATGTAAGGCATAAGATTCAATATGCTTGCTCTAATTATAATTAATATCAATCATCAATTTATATATGTAATAGGAAATCTCTAAGATTTAAAATAAAATCAATATGACTAGTGATGTCTAATTTTTTTTTTTTTTTTTTAGTTGTAAACCTACAAAGGGGCCTAACGCGTTGATATTAATAATCGGTTGCAAATCCTTAGGAGGTTCCTCCAGCCTCTAACGCTCCAAGGAGCTACAAATAAAAGCAAACCAAAAAACCTATGAGCCGGAGGATCCTCTTTCACTGTTACAAAATAATTCAAATCTAACATCGGGCTTGTAAAGCAACAGCACCCAAAAAAGGAGAAGCCAACGAATCTTAAACCTTTGAGCTCCGCTCTCCTGCAAAAATTGACAAAAAAAAGCACAAAAAAAGGAACAAAAGATAAAATCCAAACCTTATACGAAGCGTATGTTCCTCCGTTCAAAACTGTTGCAAAAGCTCTTCACTAATAATTATCATGCATCACAGAATTAATCAGCTCAAACAAATAGTTCAGCAACCGTCTCAACCAATCCAGCCTCCCAACTTTACCAGAAAAATAAAGGAGCCCAACAGCTCATACAGTAAGCAAACTTTTTGCCACCATTATCATCCATCATATAAATACCACTCCAGTAAGACAATACGAATAAGCAAGCTTAAACCCCCAACGAAGCTGCCAATACAACTGCCGAGAAAAAAAACATAGCAAAAAAAGACAGACCCCACAGTAGCCTAAATTCAAATCCCCTTTATAACTGTTCTCAGCAACCACCTCCAGCAATCCAAATAGAAAAATAAGCTTCCATAAACTTATAGCAGAGCCAGAACCCAGAATAAAAGAACCAAACAGAGAAAACAAAAAATCACACAACCCAAACAAACAACATCTCACCATGTCTGAAATTAGGCAAACCACTTTATCAACTAATATCATACCTTTAAAGAAGAATATCCAATTAAGAATATCAATTTCTTCATACTCAACCAGATGAGCTCCCTTCTTAGCCAACCAGTCAGCACACATGTTTCCTTCTCTATAAATATGAGAAATCATAAAGTTTAAAGTAAGCAGAATATCTCTAATTTCCTCATAATATAAAAATTCCTAGCATTGCCAATAAAATTCCCTATAATACCTGTGACAATCAATTAGAATCCAATTCAATCCACACATCAGTATAACCCCCTTTTAAACACAACTGGAACACCAAAAATAATGCATTCAGTTCAGCCCAAACAACATTCCAACCGTTTAACCAGGAGCAGCAAAGCCAGAAGATAACTCACCCTGAGCATCACGAATAAGGCCACCCGCTCCAGCATGAGCTAAACCAACAAACCCGTTAGTTTCAGTTTAACAAAAGGGGGTCTAGGTTTAACCCAGTAAACCACCGCGTCCAACTGATTAGAATTGGCAATATTCAGCTGGAACCCAGCTTAACAGCCACATAGAAGATTTAGAGATAAGTTTTGTAATTATAAACATGCAAAGAATAAAGATTCTTAATTTTCCTTATCAACATTGTTAATAATGTTAGTTTCATCCATTTAATACTTTCATGTTTAGCATCATACGCGCTTTCCAATATACCCATAGATAAGACAATAGGCATGAGGTTTGAAATATGACTTTAGTCGAAGTGAACCAACTATCCACCATAGAAAACAAATTAATATCCGGATCACCCACGTCAGTATGTATCTCCT
>NW_021420086.1:494780-505444 GCF_001605985.2 Dendrobium catenatum | reverse complement strand
TACCAATATAGAACCAGCGCATGCAGAACTTTAGTATTAAAAAAATGCAATCTAAGGTTCGGAAAAGATATCCAGATCGGAACAATCGGAGATTCCTCCTTAATATCGAAAAAAGGAGTCCATTTTAAAACACGCATTTGACAGTTTAGAATGAAATACGATCGCCTCGCAAAAACTCCGACCCGTTTTTTAAACGGGTCGATTTCTGGAACCCGAACCCGACCCGTTTTGAAATCTGGTCGGGTTCAACCCGAATTTTCCGGGTCGGGTCTGGGTCGGGTTTCGTGTCGTGTCAAATATTGACACCCCTACCTCTAAACCTAACTTCCACATAACTACCTACATTCATAACCTCCCCCACTCACATAACTCCCTCACATGATAGTACAAAAAAATTATTCTCGCTCTCTTTTTACTGCATGTAGGAACCAAACTCGTAGCCCCCTACTCCCTCTCTATTCTTTCGCATGAGCCGCATGCTGGAACCCCAACCATATCTTGTTGGTTCTCTCACATTTGCATAACCATATGTGCCCAACCCAACTTTCAACTTTACCTCTTTCTCAACCTCCCACACCTATCATACCTGACACCCCCAATCACCAACCTCACTACCAACTTGCAACCTTGCTCCCGCTACTGCCAACATAGACTCATGAATCCCTATCCCTCTCTTCTATTTTGTGCAACACCAAGGGCTGAGCCCCTCCACTCGACTTATCTATATCAAAGATTCAGACATAGGAGCTCACTGAACCATACCAGATACACTGCTCCCCATCTCTCACTCGATCTCTATTTATCACATGCGACATCAAAGCCTGAGCCCTCTCCCTATCAATTCAAGTCACACACACAGAACAATCATAATGAAAAGACCTGAATCTTCTTCCTCTCAATCTTTCCAACCCATCGTGATCAATCTCTAATAATATTATCCTAGATGCTCGAATCGTCACCTTTATCCCTCTTTCTACACTAAAAAGTATGAATTTCTTCCTTTCTTATAGGTATTAAAGAACCAGCGTTAGTCATATCGTTGTTATAGCCAAAAAAACAAATAAGAACTAACTAAGACCTCAATTTTGTTATATCTTTATTCCAACTGGAAAGAACATGAGAGATTACGAAGACCCCGTATCCAATATATATTTTACTCGGCTAAGAAGACTGAAAAGAAAATGCCTATCTGACACCCCTGATATGGGGGAAATGTCGGTAGGCTACTGAAAATTTAAATGGCAAAGGATCCCCTACATAATTAATTCCAAACAAAATTTTTTCATTAAGATAATTTTAAAAAAATTATGTGTCATTTCAATTGATAAAAAAAATCATCCAACAAGCCAACACAAAGCCACATCGGGAAGAGCAACGTAATTAATAATTTCCAAATGTGACTTAAAGCATATGAATATGAAGTAAACTAGCTAGGAATAATAGTCATAAGAAGTTTCTTTTCACTTTCCTTTTCAACCATATAGCTTAAGTGGACCACTTCCCTCACTTATCCTCACTTTTCACCACAACATCTTCTTAAATATTATCACGTAACTACTTGCATAATGAACTGCAACCTTCTTTCTATAGAGAAAAGCCAAAGAAAGAAAGACTTTGAAGAAAAAAAAATAGCTAAGCTAACTTCTTCCCATATGGCCAAAGAATGGGAAAAATATATAAGGGTGTGTTTCATTAAGAAGCAATATCAGTTATACACAAAGGAATTATCACAACTCTTGATTTTACATCACTTGTGAAAAAAGAGGAAAGGTTGATAATTAAGTTTGATATCATGTAGCACTTTATCAAGGACTATTAGAGGATAAAGGTTCATAAGGCATAAAATAAATAGTCATCAAAAAGTTTTTCTAATGATAAAGATAAAATTAAGTATCAGAATTCATAGGGAGCTTCTTGTGTATTGGACTAAACCGTATGATCCTTTTATTAAACTGAATACTGATGGGTCTGTTCATCATTCTAAAGCTAGTATGGGTGGTCTTATCAGGAATGCTCCTGGTAATCCCATTGCTATTTTTTTGGGTCCTCTACCTTGTTGCTCTGTTTTAACTTCTGAACTTATGGGTTTGTATCAAGGTTTACAAATTTGTTTGAGATTGGGTTTACAGAATGTGAACATTGAGGTTGATTCTAGTCTTGTTGTTCATATTTTTTTCTAAAAATGATGTTTGCTTCCCCCAGGATTTTTACAATATCAGAAAAATTAGAAGGATTCTATCCTTACTTAATTTTACTATTTCTCATATTTACCATGAAGGTAATGCGTGTGCGGATTGGCTTGCTAATTTTGGTGCTGGTAGTGAGATCTTATTGGAACATCCTCTAAGCCAAATTCTGGTTCCTCTAAAAGGCTTAATTATGCTGGACAAATTTGGTCTTCCTTATATTCGCCACAAGTAATCTCATGCTTTTTGTGTCTGTTCTGTTTTTTACTGGTTGTGTCTGGGTCTTTTGGTGGTTGTTGGGCTATTTTTAGCCCTCTCTGGTGGCTGGGTTGTTTTCCTTTTTCCTCAATCAGGATTGGGGTTTGTCGTCGGTGTGTTGGAAGAAGTCTAGCGGTTGGTGGTGTCTCTTTAGCAGAGTTTGGGCTGCTGCTGCTATTGAGAATTGTCTTGTGATTAACTAGTTTTACAATTGCAGTTATGCTTATGGGTTAAATGGGAATGTTTGGAGATACTACGGGATTTGGTACATGCTGCTCGGTGACAGTTTGTTGGTTTTCACATTATGTTGGCTTCTTTTATGGTGGCTTGATAAGGGTAGAATGCATCTTATTTACTACATTCAGGAGTGGGGTTTGAATTTGTTTTACTGGGATTGGATTAGCTGTATGTGGTGTTTTTGTAGAAGTGGTTCTTACCTGAATAGTCTGATTGTGTGCCGGACTGGTGCTCTTTATAGCTTTTGTGCGGGTGCTGCTATTGAGAGTGATCTTGAGGTGAACTGGGTTTACAATTGCTGTAAGGGTTATATGTTAAATGGTGGTCTTTGGACAAGCTGCGGGAAATTTTGGATTTCTGGGGGGTATTCTGTTTCGTCTGGAAGTGACTATGGGGTATTATTACATGATTAATGAGGAATGGGTTAGTAATGCTGTTAGTCATGAGGGGTTTTGTTGGCTTCACAATTTCTCTTGTTCTAATATATTTTTTTGGAGTGCTTATTGCAGGTACAATTTGAATTCAACCTTAGGAATCTTCATGGAACGCAAGGTACTCTTAGGTTTTCTTTTGGATTTCTATATTTTTGGTTATCTGTGTTTCTGCAGGAAGCTTGAGCTGAATAATACGAATCTTCTCCTCCTTTTTGGGGTGCTGGTCCCTAACAGCCCTAGATTTTATTTAAGCATTTCTTGTACTCGTAGGATAAGGAACCTCCGGCTTTTAGGTTTTTTTGTTTCTTTTTTTCCTGTAGCTCTTTTGAGCAGTAGCATGCTGGAGGGTCCTTTTAAGGACCTTGTAACCTTTTTCGATATTAACGCGTAGGCCCCTTCTGTGGGTTTAAACTGAAAAAAAAAAAGTATCACTTGATATTCAGAGCAAAAAGATATGATGTATGCAAAGCAAGTCCTATATTTTGTTTATATGGACAATCTTCCTAATCTACATAAAATTAATATATTAAGAACCAAAGGTAGAGTTAAGTTCCTTTAAGAGTTATCATTTTCATAGCTCATCAAGATTTTACACTCAAAGAAATATCAAAATTGCTCAGGCTGCTTTTAAATCATGAATGACAGTGATTACATAAGCAAATCATACACACCATCAAATAAATTTCAAATTTGAACATTACTCATCATTTTACAATTATAAGATATATCATACGAGTGTATTGCAAATATATTGCTAGTGTAAAATGCTTTATACCATAATGCATTAGGTAAAAATAGCAAGCACTATGTATTATGCAAGGATAAATGTGTTGTGCAAGTACATTGATTAAAATATTAAGTTATTATTTAAATTCTAATGTATTATACAAGACCGTCATTCAGTGTTTATTTATAGAAGAATAATGAGAAATTGTAAATATATTATAAAAACATAATGAGATTACAAAACACATTATATAAATGCAATGGAAGAGTAAAATGCATTATGTAAAGTTCTAGATGTGCTATGATCTTTTCATTAAGCTCTTAAATGCGAGATTAGAGAATGATTCACGGATTTGCTAAAAGTGCTCAAACACAGTGACGATTGTCATATTGACGTGAAATTTTTAGCTGAAGAGAGCTATTTAATTTCAAAATGCCCTTAAATTTTTAAATTCAGCCATTCAAAACCTAAATTCAAATATTACTAAAAGTTTAAATCTTTAAATGAAATCCATCACCAAAAACTTAAAACTAAAATCAATCTACACTTTGCAACAGTTTAACGAGGATGATGAATTGAAGAATAACTTCAGCTCACAAAGAGCATATATGTCTTATGAAATGTACTACAACAATTAATTCTCAATCGATTTCTTACCAACATAGATGTGGTGTTTTCCCTTTAATTGTGTGCCACAAAATAACACCACAATATTATAGTCATAACCAATGCACATATGTTTTATAATGGTTAGAAGCCTCTTAAGAAATGAATTATAAGGTGCACTCTATAAGATATAAAGCCCTTTATTAGCTAAGGTTGACTTAAATTCATCATTATAGACAAACATTCATCATGGGTCTACAAGGTATCCTTTAACAAAGCAACACATGGCTCTAGATAAGGTTCATGTTGTCAGGCGGGTTAACTACCTCCTCTAACTAAGTAGACTATGGGTCATGGTGGTCCGGGATGACAAAAACATGGGATCGAGCTTTTCGTTATTCCCCCCATCACCCACTTTAAATATATAGTGCTAAATTTATATCATAAAATATAAAATCCAAAACTAAATTCAAACCCTAAAATTATTGTTATTATATATTAGATAATTATTGCAACCTATTTGATAAATAGCCTTATTCAAAAGTTCTCTCTCATTATCAGGAGGGGTAATTAAACATAAGGGCTTGCGCCTATGTCAAACTAGAACTCATATCATAATGTTCTCATAAAATGAGGGAGAAATATTATGGAATGACTTATTTAAAACCTAATCATCCTTCTGAAAATCTACCCTGAAACATAAACTTTTAAAAATTCTCACAATTAAAAAAGAGGAACAAAGACCCGGGTCGCAAACTTTTGTAGTGCATAATGTAGGTTGAGAACAAGGTTAGGTGAAAAAGAGCATCATCTAAGTTGAGGGATTCCAAATAGAGTTTTGGTTGATTCTTATAGCTTGAGTTATTGATGACCAGTCTTGAGTGATAGCTAAGGAATAAGATGCCATATAGGTTTGGAAGAATATATATATATATATGAAGATTACAAGTATAAAAGATAACTAATCAATTCTATTAAGATTAGCTACCAAGCTCTAACCAAAAGGGAATAACTTTCTCAAAAATATTATTATCATAGAAAAGTTAAAAAATTTCATTTCATATCAGCCATATGTATATGAATTACATTAAATATTAAGCTACCATCATAGTAAGAGGGAAATTTTAAAGGGGAAGAAGGCAGGTGTTCATTAATTGAGAGGAAAGTATCAAACACTTTATTAATTTATTTGATCTTCCAATTTTATATAAGTCAACAACCATATGTATTCTCCAAAGCAAAAAGTCAAGCTTCTATATCTTTAATTTGAAATATAAATAATAAAATTCATAATTTAATTATTTTTTCTTGGGCGCACTACTATGATGGGCCTTGATTGAGTTTTTTGCTCAGGCTCTTATTATTAAGCAACTAGTTTTATTTCTTGTTCCAAGTGCGATGCTATATTAGCATATATGTAAGTATAAAGGAGAGCCTAAAGTAACAAATGTCTTTATACAACAATTCATGTTATACTTCTAGATGAATTAATTATCATTCAATAAGGATCTTGATTTATTATTAATTATAGAACTTTCTTCGACAAGCATATGCTTCATTTTGTCATCACAAAAGATCATCTTAAACCATGAATTATCATTTCACTTAGGGTTAAAAATTGATATTTTATAACAAATGGTAAATTAAGAATGTTAAACTCTTAGGGATGCTTTCCATCTTACTCTTTTCTTTGAGCAATGTCTAACACCTCTATTTTTTTACTTCATATTGGATAACTTCTCAACCTATGATAGCTAATTCTTTAATCACTTCTCCTAATAGCCCGTTGATCTTCAGTAAAAGAGTTTTGTTGAACATTTAGTTCCAAAATATCTAACATTAATTGTTTTACATGTGGTAATGTAGATCAATATGTGAGTTTTGCCCCCATACCGAAGTCTTAACACATATGTGCACTAAAAAAAGTGCAACTCAACCAACCTTGGGAATGAGAGAGTTTTTTTTTTAGAAGAAAAATTAAGTAGAGATGAAGCATTGCCCGCAGATGTTTCTATTTGGTGGCTACTTTATTTTAATGATTTGAAGGTTTCCTAAGGACCCAAGTACCCAGAGTTAATTACCTAGCCTGAGAAGGAGATCACCATTGATCAATTCTAGTGGTACAAGCTCCTTCATAATGTCATCATCATAATATTTATCTTAGTGAGGAGAATAGATAATTAACTATTATGCTCAAATATATTTTCTTAAGAGTTTATGATGACTTGCTTAATTAAAATGTCATGATTTTAGCATTCAAAGCATGCCTTAATGAAGGTAGTTAATCAAACCTAACGAAAGGTTGCTTCATCCATTTAGGCTTCCTAAACCAAGACTATAAGTTGACCAAGTGTACAATTTTTGGCTAAATTAAGCATATAAAGGCTATATTTCCTATTAGATGGATAAAAAAGTAGAAGTTTGAATATTAGAAAATGGGTAAACTTGGGTCATAATTATAATTTATTGGCATCTCAATAAAGTAAGCCACCACTTTATAGGAGACATATTTCAGATGCATATGAACTTCTACATAACCATAATATAATGACACAATCCCAATCAAGACAAAACCTTGATTAGAGGGTACTTATATTATCCTAATAGCTTTAAACTTTTGAGCTGAGATTACTTTATAGTCTTTGATATGACATTGCCTCCTCCTTGAGTTTGGTTAGAGATTTAAAATACCTCTCATAGTTAGCATAAAGTGGATGGAGTTTTTGTTATAAGCATGATCTACTCTTTCTAGCATGATGGAAAAGAAAAGATCAAGAGAGAGAAAAATTCGTAGTGAGTTAGAGAGCAAAATGCCTCAATAGAGAGGGATGATGGTATCAAGGTGTAATGATAATTGGGATGAAGTATTATTCCCTTCAACTCTTTGGGTCTCCATGTTTCAAAGTCTCTCCTTAAGCTAAGAGATTGCAAATTCATTTTTTGATAAGCTAAGTTTTTTTTGGATTGCGAGAGTAACAAGTATAAATTCCTCTTATTAGCTTGTTTATTACAACTTATTAAATCTATAATAAGAAAATGTCCTTTTGTTGGTTTAGTTCACTTACATCTCCTAAACACCACATCTAATACATTAACAATATTATTAATTTATTTCTACTTGACAAAAGGAGAGAAACAAGCTTCAAGTTTTGCACTGCGATGAAGCTACTAGACCCAAAATGAAAAACGGTCTTGGTTATTTTACTCCTCATCTTACTCAGTCTTCTGAGAGATTATTACATGTGGTTTTCGGACGCGTCCGGAGGCCAGTCTGGATGCACCATGTCATCCAATGCATTATGCAAAGGGTTATGTGGCATGTCCAGATTGGCCTCCAGATGCGTCCGAACACCGCACGTAATAATTTTTCTTGTCTTGTAAGATTAAAATACTTTAGAAACTTGTATCTAAAAACTCAAACTTTTGGTGAAATTGCCTTTTTATTCTATTTAGAAGACATATAATACTATATATTTTTTTAAAAGAATCTGCACTTCATTGTATCTTCTATCAAGAGTCTCATCAACTTTTCTATTAAAAATTCTATTAAAAACGGGGCAAACACCCCACTATATTCTGATCATTGGATTAATGATAAGTATATTTAGGATTTCAGGGCGTGATCTCTCTTCTTCGCATTCACCTTTCCTTCCAATGCTTTTCTTATTGACATCATTATTAATGGCTTTCAGGCTCTTCCCCTTGACTTGATGAAATTCACTAACTGTTACCATAGCATCGTCAATATAATAATTAAACTTTGGAATAACAAGGTTTTATGAAAGGGAAGCAATCATTTATCTTTACTTTATATTGCCATGGTTCAAGAGGCAATCTTTGAAATTTTTAGTTTACACGTGAAAGACTTGTATAGGTCATGATCTTAAATTAGATAACTAGTAACTTGGATTAAAAAGTCGTTTGCTGTGAACCACCTTTTCTTGCTTTGCTTACAAGCTAAGGAGACTAATAAACACATCCATGAACGTCCCAAGTCCCATGTGGCTCATTTATAATGTACATCCTATTAGGATTTTTATCCTCTCTGATGCCTCGATTTTGCACGTTTTGCGATATGATACAAGTTGCCATCACAACTCAACAGTGCAAAAGTTGAACTTTCTAATTTCGAGTGGCAAGAGAGAAACATCAGAATACATTAGCCCACTTGTATAGTACTAAGCAAGCAAAATTCTGGAAAGATGAATCAGAAAATTTAATAATTGTTGGTTGGGAACATGATTCCATCTTATTCGTCTCTGTGAGGACTCAGGCACCTCTTCGGTTTGCTCGGCTTACGTGATTACATTGACATCATTGTCAATATGGAGAACTTAAGAATGCATCTTGACTTGACTCGTCTCTCTGTGGTGTTGGGGCACTTTATGCTATCTCACTTTGAGACTAAATTTTAAATTTCATTTGGGACTTGTGAGAAACCTATGCTTCATTTGAGACAGAGTCTTACGACTTTGCTTTTCAAATCGGAACCATAATTTTTATTTAACCACAATTTTTAGCTATTTTTTTAAAAAAATTGTACTAAAAAGGTTTAAAAAGTTATTCTATAATAGTTTTTCAAAACGGTAATAAAACTTCCCGAAACAAAACCTCAACCCAATGATTTTTCACTTCCCATATTCCTATATGAGTATTTCTTGCACTCACAATTACCAAATCCTCTTATTGGTCATACACATGCTTGATGTTTTCTTCGGAGGCTATTTTTTGTAGGAGATGACGCTATATGTATTTTATCTTATTCTGTTCACGTTTCTTACTTTTCTCGTCTATAATTTTTTTAATGGAAATTTGGTGAGGGCTCATCTACTAAGCTTTTCTTCCTTGGCTTCTCTATGCCTCTCTGACAAATGATAAAGGAAAATCATTGGAAGGATAGATTCAAATCGTGAGGGAGGGGGGGTTCCAATTTAGGGCAGAGTGAGTAGGAGGGGGCTATCCATTGTTGGATACTCTATTGGACGCCAACCTTTCTGCAAAAGCCTTATTGCTGCTCTGAACAAGGTTTGGTCTCTTAAAGGCTCGGTAAATCTCCTCTCTCTACTTAATGGGTTTTTCCTACTCAAATTTACCTGCCCGAAGGACTATGACATGGCATGGATAGGTTGTCTATTGTTTATTCTTGATAACCCATTTGTTCTTCAAAAATGGTCTCCGATGTTCAAACCGAAAAAGGGAAGAATTCTCCTCCATTCCAATCTAGATTAAGATTCTTGATGTTCTCCTCTCGATTTGGAATCCCAATAATTTTAAGATTACAAGCATCATCGATCCCCCTTGTTGTTGACTCTTTAACTGCAAAGGAAACCCGCCTAACGTTCGCTAGGGTTTGTGTTCAGATCACTAAAAATATATTTTACATTTTGAAGTAGTTATTTCTATGGATGGCGAAGATTTAACTCTAAAAATCCAATATGACTAGAAACCTAGCCCATGTGAAGAATGTGGTTCACTTGTACATCCCTCAAACTTATGCCATATCAAACCCCCTAACATTGAAAAGCCTCCTCCTCGCCCCAATGGGAGGAGTGTTAGCCATGCTCGCTCGTACCCTCACAACAACTTGGCAAACCCCAAAGTCAGCAATCCATCCCATTCCTCGTCCAATGTCAATGTTAATGTCAACACTACTGCGCCCCTCTCAATTGAAACCCTTATTTCGTCACATTACAAGAAAATCATCTATTACTGTCAGCAATTGATCATTTTCTAGCAGATTGTGAATTTATTCGTGGCTTTCTGGTGGAAAAGTTTTTATCGATAAACCCGCGTAAGAAAAAATTTTCCAATGGCCTTTTCCAATAAAAAATATTTTTGGCAGTATAAGGACGCCGGAAAATTAAAAAATGTTGCCCCTTGCTTGACAGCCTTCCAGTGCTATTCAAGACCTGCCCACCCGCTAACGAGTGTTAGCCACCTGTTGCCCGACTTCCTTCCTGCGCTGACTGAGAGTTGCCCGCACTAGCTACCCAGTTGCTTGCCCGCTGCCCGGTTGCCTTCCCATGCTGACCGAGAGCTGCCTGCTCGCGTTGCCTATGTGCCTGCAAAATGACTACTATGGGATTTGAACTGCTCCGATAAGAAAATTCAAAGACCCAATCGTTTTGCTGAGAAGGAAAATGTGTTAAAAAAAACTTATCATTTTATATTGTTGACCTCCAACAGATAAAAACAAAAGAAAAATATATATATATA
>NW_021420086.1:477886-489148 GCF_001605985.2 Dendrobium catenatum | reverse complement strand
TCTACAAGGTACCCTTGGACGAAGCAACCCATGGCTGCCGATAAGGATCCTTCTGTCAGGTTGGGTCGACTACCTCCTCTAACTAAGTAGACCAGGGACCATGATGGCCCGGGACAACGGAACCATGGGATCTTGATCGGGTCTATCATCCATTCCCCCACCATCCGCCTTAAGTACAAGATGGTGTAATTTCTATTTTAAATATCAAATTTTCCAAACACCCAAACTCTTTCCAAATTCCCAACTTCCAATCAATTTTGAAATCTGGCATTTTCAAATACCAATACCCAATGCTGCTACTATATGTCAGATAACACGTATTCTATATATATCTGATTGACGACTAGCCTTAATCGAAAGTTCTCTCTCGTGATCAGGAGGGGTAATTAACTCTAGGGGCTTCGCCTATAGGAAACCAGAACTCAGATCATAAAGTCCTCGCAAAATGAGGGAAAAATCTCTGGGTAGTGTCTTATCTACAAACCCATCTGCCTTCCAAAATTTACCCCGGAACTTAGATCGTTAAAACTCCCTCGCTCAAACAAAAAGCAAAAAAATCACGCGGCGGGGAGGCTGGGGCCGAATTTTCGGAGCCCACAGATTTCTGGCGACTCCGCTGGGATTTGGTTTCTCTTTCCATCTTTGGCTAGTCGTCTCAGAGCTATAGTAGTAGTAAAAATCAATTTGATCTTAAAACTCAAAATGATCATTCACAAAAAAAAATTTTCCATTATGATAACTTATTTAGCATTATTTTAAATTTATATTATTTGAATTGCCCGCTAATATTATCTTCTCTTATTTTTGTGTTCTATGCAAGTCTCTGCATTTTGAAAGTGCAGGGTGATGTATCATATTCTGATTACTAACCCTTGCCTTTTATTTATGCGGATGGAACTATAGAACACCCCGATGACTATCCAACTGGGATAAGGAGCCAGGATTCAGCTGGCGAATGCTGTTATTGAGATCGGAAATGCCGGAGCCACCATCCAGTTTTGTAGCGTTGACTTCCTGGCAATTGCTACAAGGATGCCGCCATTCATGTGAATGGTAGGAATGTTGAGAAGTCTGCTAGAAGACTCAATGCTGATGAAGATGTCACCCGTCGTGTGCATCTGCCGGCACGACGATCTGTTGCTGAAAATTCTAATGGGAGAATTTCTATATTCGAGAGGCTATCACAGCCTGAAGCCCTGACCACCAGGAAAATTGTGAATGGTGGTAGAATATCTGTGGTGACTGCAAACATCACTACTTTGCCGACCAGGTTATCTGCACCTGGGAAATACGATGCTGAGACCTCCTCATTTGGAGGAAGGCCTACAAGGAGGCAGAGAAGGAAGATGAACACTGAGATTAGAGCTCAGCATCAACAACTCCCGGTCCACCCATCAAATCTGCCTGCTCAAGAGCTAGAAGCAACCATTCCTACCCGGAATGGATTTGCAAATTTAAAATGGGTGAAGAGGAATAGCTCCACCGGTGAGCTGAAGAAATCTTTCTGGGAGCAACGTCCTGAAGTTCCAACTCCTCAAAAGAAGAAAGAGCCCAAAACTCTGTCTGCTCGAGTATACAGAGTCCTGAAGACCGTAAAGGAAAAGGGGCTGAAGAAAAAGAAGTACCAACGACCACTGATGGTCGAAGCCCAAGGACTCCCCCAAGAGAACGCTTATCTGTTGCGGTGGAGTGGAAAGAAAGGAAATATACCCCACGCGGTGAACATCGGGGTGTGACACCTGAACCATATGTTCAGGGTTCCACCGCTGAAAGGTCCCGTTGGAAAGGAAAACAGATCTGGAGGCCAAAGCATCAAAGAAATGAGAAAGAAAGAAGAGAAATGAGGATTGATCTGGGCGTGACATCCGGTGAGGCTTCCCGGAGATCCGCCCCCATTTACAAACAACGTCCGAAGTGGGCCCCAAAAAGGACCCATAATGACATTTCTCCACATAGTAGACATCTTGGAGAATCCTCCAAGGGATCCCGTCACCCTCCATCCCCTCCAAAGGAAGAGACTAACTTCGATCGCAACCCACTGATCGAAGAAGTCCCCGTGCCTAATCAAGAATCAGAAATCCAATGGCATCGTCGCTCGGAGATCCGAGTACTGGAAGAAAATATAGATGATCAAAATCTAAAGGAAGAAAAATACCTCGAAGGGGGTGAAAACATTGAAGAAAATATAGAAGAAAATATCGAGGAATATATGGAGGAAAACCTGGAAGAAGGATTGGAAGAAATAAATAACGTCTTGGATATGGAAGTTGTCTATATGGTGACACATATAGACATTAATGATGGCGCCAATTCTGATGATGATGAAGATAAAGAGCGTTGGCAACCGCCACCCAGACAAGTATATCGCCGCCGTCATCGAGAAGGGTCCACCACTAGCAGAAGTCGTCATTCTCAAGAAGAGGAAGAAGTGGAGGAAGTAGATGAAAACCCTTCTGAGGCCGAAAATGTCACACTCGCTGAAATGCGGCGACAAATGAGGGCCAAAGATAGGGAAATCTCTCAGTTAAATGAGAAGATGACTGAGATGATGGCTCAAATGGGGGCGATGATGCAGATGATGCAGAGTGATTCTACTATTGGCGCCATGCCTAATCCTCCTGCTGACCCTCCAAACTTCCAAGTGCCACAAGGTTCAGAAGTACAGGGAGCTCCTGAAGTTGGTCGCGAAGCCCATAATATCATTTGCCAGCCCACTCCGCAGAATATTACAAGTACTTCCGAACCTGTGACAGCTGCGCAGCTCGAAGGAATTATCACTGAAAAGATCAAGGCTATTATAGCAATTGACCAGGTAGAGAAGCTAGTGGGCAAGGGTCGCCCGTACCCAGCTGAGTATGATCATGTGCCATATCCAAAAGGTTATTCAGTACCAAAATTCAATACATTTGATGGCAACAGAAATCCTCGACAACACCTAGCACAGTTTAAAATCACTTGTGGCAATACAGGAGGAAATGATGCCCTACTCTTCCGATAGTTCGTTAGTAGTTTAACAGCAACTGCTTTCGAATGGTACGCTGAACTGCCAAATAATTCGGTGAAGACCTTTGTAGAATTAGAAAATATGTTTGTGAAGAGATTCGCCAGTGCAACAGAGAAGATATGATCACTGACCTCGCTCTGGAGAAAAGAAAAAGAGAAGAATCGGTGACAAAATACATTACTCGCTAGCGAAATCTAAGTATGAAATATGAGCAGCAGTTAGAAAAAGAACATGCAGTACAGTTGTTAATGGGCAACATTGATGGCAAGATGCAACCCTTCCTGTGCATGGCTACAATCAACACATTTCAAGACTTGCTCGACAGAGTGGCCAAATTTGAGAAACTGAATTTGTCAAGATCAGAAAATCACTCTGATAAGCCTAAGAAGGCTAAAGCCCCGGGTGCTAGAAGGGGTGATGCCGACTCTACATTCTTCTCCAGAGTTGATAGAGAAAAGCAGGTGACTTACAATGTAGACAAGGGCAAGCAGCCGATGTGATATCAAGAAAAGCCTAAACAAATCTCCAACCAAAGTTGATACTCGGGGGTAATGACAAGCCACGAACTTATCAAATTGGTGGAGAATGCCCGAGACAAGAAATAGGAACTGGTGATAGAACATTCCAATCCCTCAAAGATAAAATGAATAAAGAATATTCATTCAAGAGGGAGAGTGTCGCCAAATTATTTCGACAAGTGTTGAAATCGGGTTTAGAACTGCCTGAATGCAAGAGACCCGAAGAGTCGAAGCACACTGGTGACCCAAATTACTGCCCATATCATCGGGTACTCAGCCATCCTATTGAAGATTGTTATGTTTTCAAGGATTGGCTTGAAAGAAAATATCAGAAGGGAGAGATCACACTATCAGACTATGTGTTGACTCATCCCAGAAAAGAATCAACTCGGGTGGTTACGTCCTCTTCTGTACTCCCGACTGAAGAAATAAGAAATGAAAAGAAGCCAGCTCAAGAAGAACAGTGGGAGACTGCGGTCTCTAAGAAAATTTTGAAAATGTTGAAGCAGCTTGAAGAAGTTACAGGTGTAAAATGGAAGTCTCCTATTGAGCTAATGATAGATTTGAAGGCACTGCCGTTGGTATGATCTTCTACTTCAAAACAATTTTCCAACCAAGTTGGTTCTTCAAAGACTGAAAAAAAGAAATCATCAGAGAAGAAGACCAAGTTGAAGAAGCCCAAGGAGAAGATGACTACAACTCAGAGGGTTATTGATAGTTTGGATGAATACTACCAAACTGTGAGGCAACCTATCAAGCTCTCTGATTTCATGACAGAGCTTAAAATTGATGAAGCTGAAGAAGGAGATGAAGATTCTCTTCCCAAAGAAGTATGTCGTGTCATCTCAGTGGTGCCGAATACCTCGATAAAAGAGGAATACACAGAAAAAATACCCTTTGAAACCTGTATAATGGTTTTGCCAATGGATTACAGTTCGGAGGAGGATTTGTATTTCCTAGAGGAAGATAGGTCGGACCCCGACATAGCATCGCAAATGGGACACATAAACCTGGGTGGTGACTCTGAATCAACAGATGAATCCCTGTAAGCAATAATGGCTGACTCAGGAGAAAATATACCATCAAATGAGTTTTAGCCGGAGAAGGTTGCCCAGGTGCAGTTGAGAAGTGGCAAGGTACTGCAGCCTCCACCAAAGAAAGGGGCTCCTAACAAAGATAAGGGAAAAAAATAATTATCAACGATGACATTA
This sequence comes from Dendrobium catenatum, assembly GCF_001605985.2. Lineage (NCBI taxonomy): Eukaryota > Viridiplantae > Streptophyta > Magnoliopsida > Asparagales > Orchidaceae > Dendrobium > Dendrobium catenatum. The sequence continues at coordinate 484,415 of NW_021420086.1, read as the reverse complement.
TCCTTGAAGATCCGAAGAAAAAGAATAATTCAGCCACCGGGGTGGATTATAATGTCTTATCCCATCTGAAGAAAATACCTGCACAACTCAGCATATATGATGCCTTAGTAATGTCTAAAGACCTTAGGGAGACTCTGACTCAGGCTCTCAAAGATCCCGAAAGATACGAGGCGTATTTTGCTGAACATAATTTGACTGAGGTTCTACAAGCTTGTAATGAGCCGTTCATTACTTTCTCCGAAGAAGACATGATGCTTGGGACTGCAGATCATAACCGTCCTTTGTATGTTACTGCAGAAAGTGATGGGATGATGATTAGTTGAATATTAATCGATCCAGGATCATCTATAAATCTAATGAGCTTGAAAGCACTAAGATCAGTATGCCTCGATGTGGAGCATCTTCGGTCAGATAAGCTAATGGTGCATGGCTTTAATGAAAAGAGGCAGAAGACCCTAGGATCATTTACACTCTCCCTCACATTTGGAGAGCTTTATACAGATGCTAAATTCCATGTGATTGATGCAGATACTGCCTTTAAAGCACTCCTTGGCCGCCCTTGGATGTATGAGTATGGCATCATCCCATCAACACTACACCAATGTATGAAGTACCTCAGGGATGGAGAAGAATTCAGAATATCTGGTGACATTCAACCATTTGCAGTCCATGAAGTGAAGATATATGAAGATGCAAAGTATTTCATTCCAAAGAAGTTGAAGCCATCAAGCTCTCTTGAGGTACAAGCATCAGAACCAGAGACTACAAAGCAACATAAACCAGAAATCAAGAAGAAACAGGTAGAGAGAAAGAAGGAAACGCCGACTCTTCCCAAGGTATCAAACATCCCGAAAGAAAGGAAATACATACCTCATTTAGGGAGTGACACAAATAAAAATGATGCCACCCCTATAAAATCCAAGAGGATACGTCGGTCAACAACCAAAAAGAGTATGGAAGTTGAATACTCGAATGATGATTATGAATATGATTCTATCTACATGAACACAGTGCAGGATGTGTTCTCCAGAAGAATATATAGCCTGTCAATCTCAGATAGTATACTCGTAGTCACACGCGTTCCCCAGCAACACTTCAAAGAAGTCACTCCGCGAGAAGTGCATTGTGTTGAAGAGCTCGTGACATTTTATGCACCTCCCCTAAAAGAAAAAAGTGGACCAGCGAGTATATTTTATTCGATCGGGAAACTTGAAGAGGAGATAAATCGAGATTGGTTTTGTACACTCATTGATTCTGGAGAATTAGTACCTATGAGGTTTCCCAGGTACAATACCAGAAATATTCAAAGGATGTTGCGAAAGCAAGGTAAAACTCGTTCATCAAAACATCAAGTTCGTTTCTGCTTGAGCCTCTGGTATCGAAGAAATCCCCACTAAATAAAGAAGAAGGATATTTTTTGCGAAAAAGGGGCTAGGTTTTATTATACGAAAATACCCCAGAATTGAGATTTGCCAAGAAATTACATGCGGGGAAATTAAATTCGAGGATGATGGTGATAAGGAGGTGTACGAAGTTGATGATTATGATGATCAACTAATTGAGGCCAAACCTGCACCAAAAGAGCTTGAAGATGGTGGACAGGCAGCCACTATGAATGAACTAAAAAAAGTCAACTTGGGAACTGAGGAAGACCCTCGCACAACCTTCATTAGTTCTCTCCTACCCGAAGAACATATTGAAGAAATAAAAGAGCTTCTCTGTGAATTCAGGGACTGCTTTGCCTGGACATATGCTGAGATGGCCGGCTTATCCTCTGATGTAGCAGTTCACAATTTGGCCATAAAATTAGATGCAATACCTATCAAACAAGCTCTGAGGAGGATGAGATTGGAGATTGAAAAACAGGTGATCACAGAAACAAAGAAACTCATAGAAGCAGGTTTTATCTGAGAAGAAAATTATACCGATTGGAATGCCAATATCATCTCAGTGAAGAAGAAGAACGGACAGATTCGTATCTGTATTGACTTCCAGGACCTCAACAAGGCGTGCCCAAAAGATGATTTTTCACTCCTTGTATCCGAACTCCTTGTGGACAATACGTCCAACTACGACATGTTCTCCATCATGGATGGATCATCAGGATACAATCAAATTAAAATGGCGTCCAAAGATGAAAAACATACGTCGTTCAGAACGCCCATCGGCATATTCTGTTACACAGTCATGCCCTTCGGCCTGAAAAATACTGGTGCCACCTATCAACGGGCGATGACGCATATATTTGATGAGTTGATACATCAAAAGGTTGAGTACTATGTGGATGACCTTGTTGTCAAAAACATGGATCGAAGAAATCACCTAGATGACTTGAGGATTGTATTTGAGAGAATCAGAAAGTTTGATCTGAAGTTGAATCCTCTCAAATGTGCCTTTGGGGTCTCCTCCGGCAAATTCCTAGGATATGTTGTTCGTCATCGAGGCATAGAGATTGAACCCAACAAAATTAAGGCGATTATGGAGATGCCACCACCAAGGAACCTTTAACAACTTCGCTCGTTGCAAGGACAACTGGCTTTCATTCAGAGATTTATATCAAATTTATCGGGTAGGTGCCAGCCATTTTCAAAGCTAATGAAGAAAGATGTTCGTTTCAAATGGGATGTAGAATGTCAGGAGGCATTTGATATCATCAAAATATATTTGTTGAATCCACCCATTCTCGCAGCGCCAATTTCGGGGAAGCCTCTTATACTGTATACGGCTGCACTAGAAGAGTCCCTCGGAGTACTATTGGCCCAACACAATGAAGAGTGAAAAGAAAATGTGCTCTACTACATCAGTCGGAGGTTAATCGGATAAGAAAGCCGTTACTCTCCTATTGAAAAGCATTGTCTGGCCCTGATTTTTGCAGTTCAGAAACTCCGCCACTACATGTTATCTCACAAAATCACGCTGATATCAAAGATCGATCCGCTGAAGTTCTTGATGACAAGACCAGCGTTGACAGGTCGTTTGGCTAGGTGGGCAGTACTATTACTACTGTTTGATATCACATACATACCACAAAAGGCGATGAAAAGTCAAGCATTGGCAGACTTTCTCGCTGCACATCCAATCCCAGCAAACTCTCCACTCAACGATGATTTGCCCGATGAGCAAACAATGCAAGTCAAGGAGAATGAAAGGCTACCATTCTGGGAAATGTACTTCGACGGGGCATCGTCGATTAGAACTGTCCGACCTCCAAATATTGCAAGAGATCGAGCCGATATTGGTCTCATTTTCGTAGCACCTGAAGGAGGCATAATGAGATTTTTGTTCAGTTTGACTGAACCTTGAACCAAAAACGAAGCCGAGTACGAAGCTCTATTAGTAGGGCTGGAGATTACGATCAATGTCAGAATCCAACATCTCCAGATCTTTGGTGATTCTCAACTTATAATAAATCAAGTACTTGGAATTTACAAGGTTGATAAAGTCGAATTGGCCCATTACCACCGGCGAGCCCTTGAGCTTCTAAAGTAATACCAAATGTAAAATAGCTCGAGTTCCTCGAGGACAGAATGCTAAAGCAGATTGTCTGGCCAAATTAGCCAAAGAAATGGCGAACATCAATAAGGAGAGTCCTATATTCATCGGGGTTTACACTCGTAGGGTCTTAGAGACTGCTCTATTACAATTCTCGAGGGCAGAAGGAATTCCAGATTCAAGTCAGCAGGATGAAACTCCAGTTAACCCTCAACCTCTCCATCAGATTGCCATGGAGAATTTTCCAGAAGAGTATCATGTGGCCAAGAGACGTAAAGCTAGTCAAGCTTCAGAATCGTGGTGGCATTGTTTAGATATTGAAGTCGAAAATGATTGGAGGCAGCCATTCATTGACTACTTCAAGGAAAACAAACTCCCGACAGAAAATTCTATGGCCGCACAAATTCAAAAATGGGCATTGCGATATGCATTTGTCAATGACATCTTGTACAAAAGAGCTTTCGATCAAATGTGGCTAAGGTGCCTGCGGACCAAGGAAGCTGATAAAGTGGTAGCAGAAGCCCACGAAGGGCTTTCCGGAGCACATCAGTCAGGTCCTAAGATGGCTGCTAAAATCAAAAGGATGGGTTATTATTGGCCGACAATGGTCAGGGATTGTATTGATCACGCAAAGAGGTGCCATGAATGTCAGATTCATGGTGATGTTATACATCAGCCTCCAAATCCACTACACCTAACAATAGCGTCCTGGCCATTTGAATGCTGGGGTACTGATATTATCGGGCCAATAGATCCGCCGTCATCAACGGGACACCGTTTTATTCTAGCAGCGACTGACTACTTTTCCAAGTGGACAGAAGCAGCTCCATTCAAAGATGTCACATCGAAACATGTGATTAATTTCTTTACCCATAATGTCGTTTACAGATTCGGTGTGCCACGTCGAATAATCTCGGACAATGGTACTGCATTCAAAAGTACAAAAATCTATAAGTTTGTTGATCGGCATAAAATTGATTTGCGGTATTCATCCATATACAATCGAAGGGCAAATGGATTGACAGAAGCCTTCAACAAGACGTTGGTGAAATTGTTGAAGAAGATCCTTACCAAGAACAAAAGAGAGTGGCATAGGAAGATGGCAGAAGCTCTATGGGCCTATCGTACAACTTACAAAACACCAACTAAAGCCACTCCTTATTCTCTTATGTTCGGTGTTGAACCCGTATTACCATTAGAGATCGAACTACCGTCGCATCGGATAGCAATTCAGAATGATCTCACTCAGGAGCAAAATGCCCGCCTCAGAATGGAAGAGCTCGATGCACTTGATGAGCTCAGGTTACAAGCCCAACAAAACTTAGAAATCTACCGAAGAAGAATGGCAAAATCCTTCGATCGTATGGTAGGTCCTCGGACATTTCAAGAAGGGGAATTGGTCCTGGTGCTGAGAAGACCAATCATTCCACATTAAAAAATTGGTGGCAAATTTGTATCAAATTGGGAAGGCCCCTTCGTCATCGAGAAAGTATACCAAGGAGGAGCATATCAGCTGATCGATCTGAACGGTCAGAGACCTATGCCGCCTATCAACGGCTGACATCTAAAGAAGTACCATGCATGAAAATTCCATGACTAATGTACTTTGTGATGATCAAAATTTTATATGAATATTTATGCATGTTTGCTTATATTTTGAAATTCTCTTGTATAGCAAGAATGCATTTCAAACTCCCTCATCAGACTGGGGGCATTTTAAATATTTATTTAGGTCGACATCGCGCTGCGTGCCGAGATCCCCAAATAAATATTTAAAATCTTAAAGACGAAAAGCCTGTCCAAAATGTCCATGTGAGATAGGGGATATTTTAAATATTCATTTGGGTCGACATCGTGCTATACGCCGAGATCCCCAAATGAATATTTAAAATCTCATATTCAAAATCTATTTCATTCTGAAATGTCCCTGCGAGACAGGGGGCTTTATTATATTCTGAAATGTCCCTGCGAGACAGGGGGCATTTTAAATATTTATTCGGGTCGACATCGCACTGCATGCCGAGATCTCCGAATAAATATTTAAAATCATCAATCCAAATGTTATTTTGTGCTAAAGAATACAAAGATTTCTTTTTCAAAGTCTATGCAGGTGATCTTTCAAAAGTTAGAGACACCTTCTCCAACAAACCAAGACTCAAAAGTCAAGAAAGAGACTTTTGTGGCTACACACTCCTACAAAATTGAGCCGGAAAAGCTTGAAGTCTTTCAACAGCCTGAAGCTTAAGGTTCGAATGGGTGTAAAAGGTCGGATCCAACACGCCCAAATATAACCGGATTGCTGGCAGCTCCGTCTACTCAACAAGCCATAAGAAAGGCCGTAGTAGCGGAACCCCCACTTCGTCAACCCGTCAGTAAGGACTGTAGGAAGTACAAAGGCGAATTTGACTCGACAAGTTCAAGTGATCGTAGTCTACAAAATTCTCCTAAATGACTGGAGAATCAAAGTTCCAGTAGAAGGATGAGTCTCGAACAACTACTGAATGTTCGTAGGCTCCAAAATCTAAAACCACGAAGGATGACTCCAAATCTGTCAACTTCAGCAAAATCAGCATTGGGGAGCGCAATTCCCATAGCTCAAGTCTGAAGCCTGAATGGGTGTAAAAGGTCGGATCCAACAAGCCCAAATATGGCCGGATCGCTGGCAGCTCCATCTACTCAACAAGCCATAAGAAAGGCCGTAGTAGAGGAACCCCCATCTCAGCAACCAGAGGACAAAAGGGCTATCAAATTCTAGCTCTCCCGATCTGACGAACTCAAGCGATTCAGATTAAAGTCTTCTCAAGTGGTTAAGGATCAAGATACTACCTACCGCCATTGGCTTCTTGGCTGTCTTTTGCAGATCCGAAGTTAGGGAAGATACAGATGCCGCGTGATTGCTCGACAACCGGTGATCCGCCTTGGAGACAGCCGGCGGTCGTGCATGTCAAAAGTAACTTGGTCAGAAAACTGTACAAAGCGAGATGGATATTGTAACTTAAATGCATCAATAATAATAAAAAAAAATTGTTGCTTACTC
>NW_021420086.1:465886-474857 GCF_001605985.2 Dendrobium catenatum | reverse complement strand
AAACAGATGACCAAGAAGGCAATGGCGGGAAAGAAAGAACAGGAATTCAAAAACAGAACGAAGTCTGAATTATTCAAAAATCAAGTCTGTCTTGTTTCGTACAATGCAGGTTATTTAAAGAGAACTAAGAAGAAAGCTAGATACATGGCTACACACACTAAGCTACACCACAACATTAGTAGCTCCTGCGTCATTCACCCGGGGTGGGGAAATGTCTTCTAAGTCGACATGGGGTGTGAGATCGGATACATTGAATACTGCCGATACATTGTAATCGCCAGGAAGCTCTATTTCATATGCGTTGTCATTGATCCTCTTGAGCCCTCTAAAAGGTCCATCGGCCTTGGGTTTCAATTTGCCAAACGGGCCTGGGGGAAATCGCTCCTTCCTCAACTTGATCCAGACCATATCGCCAACCTGGAAGACAACGGATCTCCGGTGTTTGTTAGCTTGTTTTTGATACCTGGTGTTCTGCTGAGCAATCTTATCTCGCACTTGCTGATGAAGCTTTTTGATCTCCTCGCTGCGACGCTCCCCGTCTTGACTGTAAACGGACACGGATAATGCAGGCAATAAATCCAGAGGTGTCAGAGGATTGTTACCATATACAAGCTCGAACGGAGTATGGCCAGTCGTCTGGTTAATCGAGCGATTAAATGCAAATTCAATCTGAGGGAGAACGAGGTCCCATTGCTTCAAGTTCTTCCCTACAAAACACCGCAGCAAATTACCGAGACTCCGATTTACGGTTTCTGTCTGACCGTCCGTTTGAGGATGGGCAGCCGAACTGAACTGCAGCCGGGTGCCCAATTTTCCCCACAAAGTGCGCCAGAAGTGACTGAGAAATTTAACATCTCGGTCGGAGACGATGGTCCGCGGTATTCCGTGGAGACGAACGATCTCTTTAAAATACAGATCACTGATATGAGTGGCATCCAAGGTCTTATGGCAAGCAATGAAATGGGACATTTTGGAAAATCGGTCTACTACGACCATGATTGAGTCTTTATTCCGCTGCGTTCGCGGTAAGCCCACCACGAAGTCCATGCTAACGTCGTCCCACGGCCGCAATGGGATGGGCAATGGCGAATACAACCCAGCATTGGTAAGAGTAGTTTTAGCTCTCCTACATACCTGACAGCTCCGGATATACCGAGTGACGTCTCTTTTTATGTTTGGCCAGAAAAACTTCTCGCGGGTGAGGAACAGAGTTTTATCTCGGCCAAAATGGCCAGACAGCCCCCCGTCATGACATTCTGCGATTACAGCTAACCTCAACGAACAATCCGGAATACAGATACTCAAACTTTTGAACAAGAAATCTTCCTTGAGGTAGAACAGTTGATAAGGAGCTTGTTGGCACTTTCTCCATATTTCCCCAAAATCTGGATCAGCGGCATACATCTCCTTGATAGCATCAAACCCGACCAGTTGCGCTTGCACTGTCTGCAGTAGAGCATAACGCCGGCTTAACGCGTCTGCCACCTGGTTGTCCTTGCCAGATTTATGTTTGAGCACAAACTGAAATGCAGATAAAAATTCTGCCCATGTAGCATGCCTCCCTCTCAGTTTTTTTTTGCTGTCTAAGAATTTCAACGCGGCGTGATCTGTGAACAAGATAAATTCTTTGCATAATAGATAATGACTCCAGTGGTGTAAGGTTCTTACAATCGCGTAGAATTCCTTATCATATGTAGAATATCTTTGACGCACTTCGTTCAGTTTCTCGCTGAAATACGCAATTGGTTTCCCCTCTTGACTAAGGACCGCTCCTATACCAATATTAGACGCATCACACTCAACCTGGAATAGCTTGTCGAAATCAGGAAGGCGTAAGACGGGCGTCGAAGTCATCTGCCTTTTCAGCTCATCAAAACTGCCCTGAGCCTCTTGATTCCAGCAGAAAGTACTGGCTTTGAGTAATTCAGTGAGGGGTGCGGCAATGGTGCTGAAACGGGCAATAAAGCGTCGGTAGAATGATGCCAGACCGTGAAACCTTCTTACGTCGGTGAATGAGCACGGGATGGGCCAAGTAACGATGGCTCTGATTTTCTCTGGATCTACCTCGATCCCTTCTGCCGAGAGGATGAACCCCAGGAATTGGATCCAGGAATCCAAGAAATGACATTTTCTTGGATGACAGTAGAGGCGCTGCTCTTTTAAAATCTGTAATACCTGTTTCAGATGCTGCATATGGGACTGTAAGTCTTTACTGTATATCAGAATGTCGTCGAAATAGACGATCACACAATGGCTCAGTAACGGTTGAAAGATCTGATTCATGAGGCGCATAAAGGTACTGGGCGCATTTGACAGCCCGAAGGGCATAACCAGCCACTCGTACAACCCATCACGTACCTTGAACGCCGTCTTCCATTCATCTCCTTCTCTCACGCGAATCTGATGATATCCGCTTCTTAAGTCCAGTTTGGAGAAGACAGCAGCTCCTTGTAACTGATCGAATAGATCATCGATACGCAGAATGGGAAAGCGGTAACGCACCGTGATCTTATTGATCGCTCGACTGTCTACGCACATTCGATACGATCCATCCTTCTTGGGGACCAGCAACGCCGGAACAGCGCAAGGACTGGTACTGGGGCGAATATAACCTCTGTTCAGCAAGTCTTCCACTTGCCTTTTTAATTCCAAATGTTCATCAGGGCGAAGTCGATAAGGTGGACGGTTGGGCAGTGAAGCTCCAGGAACGAGATCTATGGCGTGCTGAATTTCACGCAAGGGTGGCAACCCCGCCGGCAATTCCTCCTTCCACACTTCCTGGTATTCTTTTAGTAAGGGCTGCAGCTCCGGAGGACAGGAGAATGTGTCGTTCGTCGCCTTCTTAACCAGTACCAGATAACCCCCTTCTGCTTGTTGAATGGCTGTCTTACACTCGGCCTGGCTCACCATCAGCTGGACATTTCCAGCTTCTTCGATGGGAAATTTGACCGGCATCAGTGCAATGGTTTCCCGTCCCTGAGTTAAAGTGTAAGTGTTAGTAGCACCATTATGGATGGTGTTTCTGTCAAATTGCCAAGGTCTACCCAAAAGCAAATGACAGGCATCCATGGGAAGGACATCACACCAGACTTGATCCCTGAATTTGCCAATCGAGAAATGGACGAGACAGCGTTTTGTAACTTCGATCTTATTATCCTTCTGGATCCACGTCAGTGCATACGGTTGAGGATGTTTCACAGTGGGTAATTCCAGTTTTTCTACCAAGGCACACGAGGCTATGTTTTCACAACTGCCACTGTCTACAATCACTTGACAAACCCGATCATTAATAGTACATCTTGTGCGAAACAAATTATGCCATTGCTCGGGTTCTTCCTTGTGCCCGCTCAATAATCTTAGAAGCACCAGCAAATTACCTTCATCAGCTTCAATGACGGTGGGCTGAGTCACGTTTCCATGGTCAACAAGATCATCGGTTATATGGCCGTCCCCCTGTTCCGGATCTTCTTCCAAGATTGTCACAATTCTTCGGGTAGGACAGTTAGAGGCTATGTGGCCAAAGCCTTGGCACTTGAAGCACTTCCGTGCCGGAGTTCCTCCGATAGCGGACGCAGTCCACTGTCGGCCCGTGGGCTTTTCTGAAGGTCCCGGAAGCTTTTCTGGGACAACTGCCGTTCCTCCTCTCGTAAACGGCATAGTTTTCTCCCCTCCTGAATCTTTAGCCTTGAATGGGACGTTCTTGGATACTTTATGCTACCTTTCGACTTGCAGGGCCAAATTGACCGCATCTTGAAGGGTCCAATGCGGCTGTAGTTGCACGACATGAGCAATCGAGGGTTGTAATCCTTCCAAGAATCGGGCTATAGTATTTTCTACAGGCTCATTCAGGTCACATTTTAGAGAGAGCTGCTCAAATTCGGCTACATACTCTTCTACGGATAGATTCTGTTGTTGGAGTCGATGCAACCTCAAGAACAAGTTCCGTCGATGGTAGTCAGTGAGGTATTTTCGCTGCATTTCTTTCTTCATCTTTTCCCAGCTAACGATCTTGCTCCTTCCTTCTCGTTCCCGACTACGTTTCAGGTTCTCCCACCACAACGAGGCTCCTTTTTTTAACTTGATTGCCACCAGCTTAACAATCCTTTCTGCCGGAATTTCCTTGAAATCGAGAATACGTTCGACTGTATGCAACCAGTCTAAGAATTCATCAGGATCCATCCGTCCTTCGAATTCTGGAAGATCAATCTTGATTCCACTGTCTATATGTCCTCGAGGCCTATCCTGTTCCCATCTTCGCGGACGAACTTCTTCATCGCTAGATGCTTCCTGGTGGAATGGATTGACGTTCTCTTCTTCTACTTGTTGATCTCGTCGATTTAATTCTTGTTGCAACCTTTGAATCTCCCTTTGCAAGTCTTCAACCACCGTGTCATGTACTGGACGCTGGCGGTTCCTCCGCGGCGGCATTTTGCCGGCTCTGATACCAAGGCTGAAGACCCGACGTCCTGCTGGAGACCCGACGCCCTGCTGGAGGCCCGACGTCCTGCTTAAGGCCCGACGTTCTGCCAAAGACCCGACGTCCTGCCGAAGACCCGACGTCACTCAAGGCCCGACATTCAGACCCCACGCTCAGCTCACGTCCGGACTATCGACATCCGATCTTCCAAGTGATACTGGGTCTAACACCCGACTCCTTTTTGATAGTAACCAGTTGTAATCTGAACACCCCTGAAGGTGATTCAACCATTTGTAACCGATTCAAAGTTCTAGTGGAATCATTTTCAATTGGGCTAGGCCCCGTGGTTTTTTCCCTTTTCAAGGGTTTTCCATGTTAAAAATCTTGTGTTCTCTGTGTGTGAGCTAGTTATCCGTTCAACGCTAAGACGCAGAATTAAACCTCTATCGCCGCGTATTTTCTAGCCCGCAACAGTTGTAAAGGAAATGATAAATAATCTCATATTTTAACGCTAAATTTATCTCTTCAGCATGCATGCAGGAATTCGTCAATTATATCTTATCTAACTTCGGAATTAGTGAAAAGGCTGAAGCCAAATCTAGTTAATTAATACATACGATCAAATTAAGGCTTGGGTTTGAAAGCCGTTCCAAACAAGTCTAAGGTTTCGTTTGGGACGGCTTTTTTATTGCTTTCTAAAACGGAGTTTTTGTACAAATTTTTTTATTTTTTAATAAAACTCCGTTTTAGAAAGCAATAAAAAAGTCGTCCCAAACGAAGCCTAAGTCGCAAAGATGGTGAGATTATTCATTCACTAATTAGAATTGATTTATTTATACATTTTTTTTCAAATGAGGAAGTTGGTGGGAATTGCTAAAATAACAATAACAGAAGCCACATATGTACTAAAACGGCCTTTAATTAACTGATTAATAATAAACCAAGCGCGAACAAGAATACTATTAATTGCTTGTTTGCCAACTAATTATGATCTACCTCACTACGACCAATTCTAAGCTTACGAAAAATTAATTTTGTATTCTCTGTATGAGTACTTTGTACTAATGAAGTTGTACAATAAGTTTTTCACCGAATACTGTTCGAACCTCCAGCCCGTGCTCGATTCCCCCCCACCCTCGGAGTGGCATCACCTCCCCTCCCCCGATCCCCCCCCTCCTCGGAGTGGCAGCGCCTCTTAAGTGGGGTCCAACCAAGTGCGGGCTAGTAGGTTTATGGGGTGGGTGCCACTTTTAGGTCAGCTGAGGATTAGTCAAGCTGCGAAGCGCCCTTTCGGGGGTGGCATCGGGTGGATATATACCCCGATCCTCCCCAAAAGATAAAAAGAAGTTTTTCATATATATATATATAAAATAAATCATTAAGGTTATACATTATTTGTTTATCGACTTAAAAGTATTTTTTTTTTCTGATTTGAATATTGATAGGAAGGTGAGCTAACACAAGACCAGCATAAATAACAGACGCCTCTTTATATTCTCTTTTTCTCTCTCTTTCTGTGCTCAGTTTTTGCAAGCGTCAAACCAAACTCAGCTAATCAGCAAAACGCCACCAACTAATTAAACTACTTTATAATTAATAAAGATTAATTAACCAAAATTGTTACAAAATCAGAAAATTTAAGTATCAGCTCTCACTTAATTCCCCTATAAATACCACATGCATTAGCCTTCTCCTTCCACCATCTCCAGGCTCTTCAATCTTCTCTCAAAATGGCCTCCAAATCTCTGACTATCACCTGCTCTCTTCTTCTGGCTCTCATCTTCTCAGGCAACTCAGCTTGCAATGCCGCTCGAGTTCTGTTAGAAGAAACTCCAAAGGAGGAATACCCATCGCTGCCTAAGCTAGAATTGCCTCCTTTACCTGAATTCCCAAAGCTAGAGTTGCCTCCGCTGCCGGAAATTCCTCACGAGTTACCCAAACCGGAGTTGCCTCCATTGCCGGAGATTCCACATGACTTGCCCAAGCCAGAACTGCCGCACTTGCCGGAAATCCCTCATGAGCTCCCCAAGCCAGAGTTGCCACCTTTGCCAGAGATCCCTCATGAGCTCCCCAAGCCAGAGTTGCCGCCGTTGCCGGAGATACCACATGAATTGCCCAAGCCGGAGGTTCCGGAGATACCGCACCAGCAGCCAGAAGAGCCCCACCATCCTTGATATGTGTTCTGTGGGTTTGAACATTGAAGTTGTTTCCTTTTGATTCTATCATCTGATCGTATGTTGCTTTCTGAATTTTTCTTTTTGATTTTTGAATTGTTGGTTGTGTGTTTATGTACTTGTTATACGTACATTTGTGGTCTCTCTGTCGTGCATTAGTTTGTTGGTGGATTCCAAATAATTTTTTTCTCTACATCGATCTATTTGGCGCTTCTCTTTATTATTTGATGTTACTCTATTACTTTTTTTTTTTTCATTTAAAGAAGAAATGATCATCTTCTTAATATGATCATCTTAATATGAAAAATATATATATGAAAGAGAAAAAAAACTAACTATAAAACTAAAATTAAGAAAGTAAAAAAATGAAAACAAGCTAAGACAGTACGATTAACTACTCTTAATATAAAAAAGTATGTTATTCATCCCAAGCAAATTTTTAAGAAGGGCTGATATATGTCACAATTTGACCCAATACAATCTGCTATGTTGAAGCATGTCACATCGTGTGAAGGTCATAGTAGGTGACCTATTTCACGGGACCTAATTGGGTATTTTTTCTTATTTTATATTTTTTTTATTCACAATTCAGAGACTTCTACAATATCAGATAATAATAATCATAAATTTTTCATCATCATTTCATTTCAATTCATTTATACTGTTAAAAGAGTAATACACAATAATACAAGTATAATCTTTTTCTAAACCAACATGCATATATAATAACCTATTTGCAAAAAGAATTCATCTATATATAAGAAACATGCTTATAATAGACTTCAACATCAATCAACAATCTCTACTAAAATGAGGCCTTATCCGTTCCTGAAATAACATCTAAATAAAATAAAGATGAGTAACATTTGTTCAATAGGCTACTTGAGATCTCTACATAATTCAATATCTATATAAAATAATATACATAATAATTGAATATTTAATGAACAATAAAATATACTTTTGCACACTTGTGTAAACATCATATCAGGAATGAAATGAATAATAGAAAAAAATAACATATCATTTTAAAATACATTCCACATTTTCTTATACTTTATACCTTCATTTTAACTTATACCTCTGCTTGATCATATTTTTCATTAGTCCCTTATAACTGTACTTATTCATTTTTTTAGTTGAAACCCACAAAGGGGCCTACGCGTTAATATAATTCAAAATTACAAGTCCTTAAGGGGTAAATCAGCCCGCTAATGCTCGAAGAGCTACAATCATTTAAAGAAAGAAAACCTAAGGGCCGATCCTCCCCATCTAAACAAAATACAAAATTGCCTAGATACATTCTAAGGCGGCACAAAGGAAGCGCCCAAAAAATAGAAAGCTCCAGAATAAAACAATCAGCACAAACTTTTTGGCAAAAAATCCCCTCCAGGTCATTGAAAACCTGCAAAAAATTCACAACAAAGCCTAAAACTAAAAAAACAAACAAACATAAAAAATTACCAGCCATCCACGGATTAAATCCTTCATGTTCCAGCCACATAAACACATTCATCTTACATATCTTTAGGCATAAAATTTATATTTCCTCCTTTCTCAATCCTTTCCCACTGTATTTTTATTCAAAATATAAATATGTAAATATTAATATTTTCAATATACATAAACAACATTCAACTTGATACAAAAAAATGTATAAAATTTCACATATAAAATATAAATAGTAGTGTTCTTAAGGTAAACTTGCATACACATTCAACATTAGCAAATTAAAAAATTATTCATGAGTAACATTCACAACAATATTTTAAAGTATAAGTTATTTTGAAGCAATTTCTATTAGTGTCCATACTTAAATACTTAAAATATTATACAATTCAAAATACCTGATGAAAATTTACATTTTACCTATCAATGTGATCAAAATATTTTATTTTGCCACACTAAAATTTACAAGATGAAAAGTTTCTAAATCAATGTAAATTTGTGTTTATATAAAATTAAACCAAATAAAATATCAAATATATCACAAAAATAACAATTTATAAATCTAAAGTACAATAACGATAACTATCTTAATACGTAGGGCTGCAAACGAATCGAGCCGAGCCGAGTATGTGAGTGTTCATGTTTGTGTTCATTTAATATCATTGATACGTCATCACAAAATTATCTTAATTGGGCACGAATCTCGATGCAAAATCAAATTGGAAACTTCTGAAATTAATTTCAGGAGCATATGAACTCCGATTTCAGCGAGCTTACAGTCAAACTGAGCGTCTCGGAAATACGAATCCAACGACACCAAGATCAACCCAATCCGAGCCCAAATGAGTCCGAATCAAAGGTTCGAAGCGCTGTAGGGAGGTTCAAACCACAATTTGAGTTACCAAACGATCTCCGATTTTGACGAGCTTAT
>NW_021420086.1:426484-465786 GCF_001605985.2 Dendrobium catenatum | reverse complement strand
TTTTCGCTGCCTAGCTAGATATTGCCTCCCTTTACCTGAATTCCCAAGCTAGAGTTGACCTCCGCTGCCGGAAATTCCTCAACGAGTTACCCAAACCGAGGAGTTGCCTCCATTGCCGGAGATTCCCGCACGAGCTACCCAAACCGGAGTTGCCGTCCGCTGCCAGAAATTCCTCACGAGTTTACCCAAACCGGAGTTGCCTTCGTTGCCGGAGATTCCACATGACTTGCCCAAGCAGAACTGCCGCACTTGCCGGAAATCCCTCTGACCTCCCCAAGGCCAGAGTTGCCACCTTTGCCAGAGATCCCTCTGAGCTCCCAGCCAGAGTTTGCCGCGTTGCCGGAGATAACTCATGAATTGCCCAAGCCGGAGGTTCCGGAATACCGACCCACAGCAAGCCGGAAGAGCCCACCATCCCTTGATATGTGTTCTGTGTGTTTGAACATTGAAGTTGTTTTCTTTTGATTCTATCATCTGATCCGTTGTGCTTTCTGAATTTTTCTTTTTGATTTTGAATTGTTGGTTGTTGTTTTATGTTAACTTTTATACGTACACATTTGTGGGTCTTCTCTGTCGTGCATTAGTTTGTTTAGTGGGATTCCAAATAATTTTTTCTCTACATCGATCTATTTGGCGTTCTCTTTATTTGTATGTTACTCTTATTCTTTTTTTTTTAAGTTTTTTTCATTTAATAGTATGACATGATCATCTTCTTAATTTATTCATCTTAATAAAATATTATATATGAAAGAGAAATAACTAAACTATATAAACTAAAATTAAAAAAGTAAAAACAGAATAAAAAACAAGCTAAGACAGTACGAATAACTACTCTTAATAAAGTATTTTCATCCCAAGCAATTCTTTTTTTTTTTTTTTTTGGGAAATTGAGGGTTTGAGCCCATATTTTACTATGTAAAAGAATTTACACAGTAAGCGTATAATAAAAAGATTTTTCCTCAAACAATAGGAAGAATAAACCAAAAAACATAACCTCCCAAAAGTGCTAGAAGAAAATAACAGTAAAAAAAGATAAATGGGACATCAACAGCATGAAGACAAAATGGAGAAGAATGTTTTTTTGAGCTCCCAAGCAAATTTTAAGAAGGCTGAATATATGTCACAATTCGACCATATATCTGCTATATATGTTGAAGCCATGTCACATCGTGTGAAGGTCATAGGTAGGTCACCTATTTCAACTGGAACCTAGTTTGGGTATTTTTTCTTATTTTTATATATTTTTTTTATTCACAATACAAAGACTTCTACAATATCAGATAATAATAATCATAAATTTTCATTATTCATTCATTTAATTCATTTATACTGTTAAAAGAATATAACACAATAATACAAAGTATAATCTTTTCTAAACCAAACATCGGGTCACGGGTCGGGTTGGGTCAAACCTGAAACTGACCCGGTACTATTCGGGTAACCCGAACCCGACCCGTTTTTAAAAACGGTCGGTTTCCTTGACCCGAACCGACCCGCTTGGTCCGGGTCAAACCGCGACCCGACCGAATGACCCGTTTTCAACCAAAAAATTGCTAATTATATTTCGGGTCAAAACGGGTCATCTCCTCTTTTCGGTCAAAATCGGTCAAAGTCGGGTCAAATCTCGGGTTGCGGGTCAAAATCGGGTTTTCGGGTCAAAATCGGTTGTCATTCCGGCGTCAATTTTCCGGCGTCAAAGGGTTAACCCGAACCCGACCCGATTTTGACGGTTGAAATGTTGAACCCGAACCCGACCCGGTTTCGGTTCGGGTTAACCCTAACCGAAATTTTGGGTCGGGTTCGGGTCGGATTTTCGGTCATGTCAAAATATTTGACACCCTACCAACATGCATATATAATGACCAATTCGCAAAAAGAATTCATCTATATATAAGAAAACATGCTTTATAATAGACTTCAACTTCAATCAACAATCTCTACTAAAATGAGGCCTTATCCGTTCCTGAAATAACATATTAAATAAAATAAAGATGAGTAACAATTTGTTCAATAGGCTACTTGAGATCTCTACATAATTCAATATCTTATATAAAATAATAACATTAATAATTGAATATTTTAATGAACAATTAAAATATACTTTTGCACACTTGTGTAAACCATCATATCAGGAATGAAATGAATAATAGAAAAAAATAACATATCATTTTAAAATACATTCCACATTTTCTCTATACTTTATACCTTTATTTTAACTTATACCTCTGCTTGATCATATTTTTTCATTAGTCCCTTATAACATACTTATTCATTTTTTTTAGTTGAAACCCACAAAGGGGCCTACGCGTTAATATAATTCAAAATTACAAGTCCTTAGGGGTAAATCAGCCCGCTAATGCTCGAAGAGCTACAATTCATTTAAAGAAAGAAAACCTAAGGGCCGACTTCCCCATCTAAACAAAATACAAAATTGCCTAGATACATTCTAAGGCGGCACGAAGGAAGCGCCAAAAAATAGAAAGCTCCAGAATAAAACAATCAGCACAAACTTTGGCAAAAAAATCCCCTCCAGGTCATTGAAAACCTGCTAAAAAATTCACAACAAAGCCTAAAACTAAAAAAAACAAAACAAACATAAAAAATTACCAGCCATCCACGGATTAAATCCTTCATGTTCCAGCCACAAAACATATTCATCACATATCTTTAGGCATAAAATTTATATTTCCTCCTTTCTCAATCCTTTCCCACTGTATTTTTTATTCAAATATAAAATAGTTAAATATTAATATTTTCAATATACATGAACAACATTCAACTTTATACAAAAAAATGTATAAAATTTCACATATAAAACATAAATAGTAGTGTTTTCAAGGAAAAACTTGCATACCACATTCAACATTAGCAAATTAAGAAATTATTCATGAGTAACATTCACAACATTATTTTAAAGTATAAGTTATTTTGAAGCAATTTCTATATGTCCATACTTAAATACTTAAAATATATATACAATTCAAAATAAACCCGATGAAAATTTACATTTTACCTATCAATGTGAGATCAAAATATTTTATTTTGCCACACTAAAATTTACAAGATGAAAAGTTTCTAAATCAATGTAAATTTGTGTTATATAAAATTAAACCAAATAAAATATCAAATATATCACAAAAGCAACAATTTATAAATCTAAAGTACAATAACGATAACTATCTTAATACGTAGGGCTGCAACGAATCGAGCCGAGTGAGTTGTGAGTGTTCATGTTTGTGTTCATTTAATATCATGTTGTTCAAGTTGTTGGTTTCATGTTTGTTCGATTCATTTACTGTTTGTGTTCATATTTGGTTCATTTAAATTAATGAGTGTTCATGTTCGGTTCATGTTCAGCTCATGTTCGTTCATTAGTGCTTATCGAGCTTTAAACAAACAAACATGAACGAGCTATAAACGAGCTATACTTTAGATATTCATTAACTTAAACAAATGAGCTTTATCGAGCTTCCTAACAAATGATTACATCAAGCATGTTCGCGAACTTAATGTCGAGCTCTATTTATATTATTTATATTATTAATTCTATAATCAAATATGAATTATATTTATCAAGCTTATTCACAAGTTCACTATCGTACACGAATCGAATTTCTTATCGAGCTTGTTCACGAACTTCAAATGATGTTGTTCGCGAACATAAATGAGCCGAACACATTAGTGTTCAAGCTTGTTTATTTAAGAATCGAGTATTTAAAATATTGTTCAAGTTTGTTTGTTTAGTTAATTAAACGATCACGAATGAGCTTTAATCGAACTGAACAACGAGTAGCTCGTCGAACGTTTGGTTCACTTGCAGCCCTATTAATACTATACATATTTGGCTTTACGACTTCCAAATCCCACTTTTCTCTGTAAATTCTCTTCATCCCACTCTATAGTTAGCTGCCTAAAATGGAAGGAAACTAATTTTTGAAAATGGACCTGAATATTTATAAGCCTAGCATCACAACGCTATATTCCACTCATCACGACGCTCCCAAGAGAATATTCTATAAATTCAAACAAAGAGTTTGACACTGTAGTGACCCCAACTAACATTGTCGCGCTACAATTTTGTACACAAATATTAAAACCCCCCAAGGGGGGAAATTCAAAAATGCATAAAAATTATCGTAATTTTAATTCATAATGGAAGGTGTGGATGTCCCATAGTTAATTCTTTGCTTAAATTATGATCATCATCTCATTGAAAAGATAATAAATTTTAATAATTACTTTTTAAAATGATCTTTATGATGATGAATATCTTTCTTGATTGCTCTACTCTGAATATAAGGTGGTGATTTAACAATATTTTCATTGAAATAGTTCTTTCGTTATTTAAATAATAAAATTAAAAGTAAATTCTTTTCAAATTTAAATGATAATCATAATGAAAATCAACTTCTTTGGTCGCACTATAGTAAAATATACTTTAAAAATTCATTTAATTTTATTTTATAACCTACGATTCTGCAATGAGATCATAAGTTTTCTATTGCAGTTAGATATTGACATTAAAAAAGAAAGTAAATAATTTTCTTTGAAAGGGATACATCCAATAATATTGAATATCAATTTCCAACTCTTTTCTCATATGATAAATAAATAGTCAGATATTATATTGAATAAATAATATTAGGAGAAAAAATTTGCTGTAATTTGATAATTTCCATAAAATTTTTGGTATATTATTTTCCATAAAATTTAAAAATGGTTGATTTTAAGTCATTTGTTTTGAAATTAGTTCATCCAACTATAAAAAAGAAATTGACAACAAGCAATTAAAAAAAAAAAAATCAATCATTTACTCTTCATTTTAATTAATTTTGCATCAATTGAGTGAATGCAGGTAATTAAATCTGATTATATTCATCTGTCATCTTCAAATTTGCAATCAACTCTCAGATATTTCTTTTCTGATCTAAATTAAAATGTATTTTGATTTAGACTTGATATCTCGTCATAAAATTATCTTGATCGGACAAAAACCTCGAGGCAAAAATCAAGTTGGAAACTTCAAAAATTAAATCAGGGATCATCTGAACTCCGATTTCAGCAAACTTATAGACGAACTGATCGTCTCGGAAATACGAACCCAACGACACCAATTTAAACTCAATCCGAGCCCAAATGGGTCTGAATCGAAGACCTGAAGCGCTATTGGAAGGTTCAAACCAAAATTTAGATCACCAAACGGTTTTAAAACACGACTTTCTTATATTCAAATCGAGTGCTCGACGAGACGAATCCAACGAGCCCAAGATCGCCAAATTCCGATATCATTAAGACCTTCAAATGTCTGACGAACGGTCCACAATCAAAGGATTCAATATCGGTCGTCCATCCAAATCACCCCACATTAGCCCTTGATCCTCCTCCTATTTACGGGTCATGCCACTCTTAGAAAACTATAAAGCCCCTCATTTCTCTTAAGAGAGGACCCAAGCAAGAAGAAGAAGAATGTAAGAGAAGAAGAGGAGCGAATTGAAGAAACTCCTCCTCAACCACCGTCGGAGTTCTGCCCGATGTTTAAGTGACACCGGAGTTCCGCCCAACTTTCAAATGATGCAAGAGTTCCATCTGACTTCTAAGTGACGTCGGAGCTCCATCCGACTTTCAAGTGACGCCGGAGCTCCGCCTGAGTTTCAAGTGATGCCGGAGCTCCGCCTAACTTCCAAGTGACACTGAAACTCCACCCGATCTCCAAGTGACGCCGGAATTCTTTCCGATCTTCAAGTGACTCTGGAGTTTTTCCTGAATACCATCTAACGCCGAAGTTCTCCCCGGCCGCAGACTAACGTCGGACATTACCAGACGTCGGACCTCCACTCGTCGCCAGATTTCTACATGACGCCTTCCTTCTGAACTCATCATCAAACAATGGTCCTCCCAACCTCCTTCGCCCGTCGACTACGGTCCTTCCGACTTACGTCGCCCATCGACTATGGTCCATCAGGCCAAATGAACATGTCAACAATGACTCTTTGTATTCCCACCATATACTTCATATAATGTACATCAAGCCAAGACCTTCCCCCTAAGGAAGGGCCTCATTTGTACTCGACTGCAAATAATAGTAGATTCATTCAAATTGGGCTGGGCCCCATGGTTCCCCCCCCCCCCGCTTTTAGGGGTTTCCACGTAAAAATCTTGGTGTCTCATAAATGCTAGACCTTTTATTTTATTTGATTGCATGCTGGATTTTCGTACAACACTAAGACACTAAACTTTATTTTTCTCTACCGCCGCGAATACTGTAGGACACAACAAAACTTTAATACTTTAGAGAACACAAACAAGAAAGAGAAAATACATCGTTAATTTGAAAAAAATCAAAATTGGGAAAAACCCATGAAGCCACGTCTCACTAATAAATTCACTATGAAGCTTTCAGAGAAATACAAATCTCTCTTCTCTCTCTCTCCTTGTCTCTCTTTTTTCTTGTACTATTCTCACAATAGAACTAATAAAGATATACATTAAAACCCCATAGGGATGACGTAGCCTTTCATGAAAAATGAGTTAGAAAAATGCTAGCTGGCCTCATAATGCCTTGGCTCCAAGTTTGGAGTGTTACGTACGGCGATCCACTATTTGTCTCCAATTTGCCTGATAGCATCACAACGCCAAGGTCTGGAGCATTGTAGTGCTCTACTCTCTTTTTGCCTCTAGGCAAACTATACAGCGTCAGAGCGCTTGGGCACATCGTGTTGCAACGTTGTACAGTTGTACCCATCTTCGCACCCGAATCTATGCATGGAAAGGATCCCCTGCAACCCCACAATGAGCTTGATCGATAAAATTGAGGTCTAAGGTATCAATACATCTCGATAGATCGACACATTCAAATTTCACACAAAATTATAAATGACCAACTTCCCTTCGATATAGTCTAATTGTTTTAGTTATTATCTTTTACGATACTCTTTGAACTCCAAATTTTCCTTCAAATTATCTTTAGATTTTTATTTAGTATTCATCGTAGTACTGAAAATTTTATTGAATATGTTTTTCTCAATATATATAATATCTTTATTATGATGTATTAAATTATGATAATTCTCAAAATTTGCTTTATTTGATCTAATTATAATTTACCCAAAAAATTAGTCTAAACTTACTAAATTTTTATTGTATCAATGAAGTTTAAAAAAAAGTGTTTGATTTTAAATTTTTTTTCCTAAAAAATCATTGAGACTTTGTGATTTCGTCTCGGTCTCTGTTTGGTTTTGAAGGAATTGAAAGTAACATTAATTTAGTTTATTTCATAAATTCCTTATAGTTGTTAGATTGTGATGTAATTCTTAGATATATGGATTCACATGTTGATGTTTATTATTATTTTTTTCATTGGCAATTCCTACCTCGCATATAGTAAAATATTTAAGGAAAAAAAAATACCAATTCATCACTGAGGCCCTCATTACCTCCTCCAAAAAGTTTTTTTATTCTCAACAAATGAAAATAAT
Organism: Dendrobium catenatum; assembly: GCF_001605985.2. Taxonomy (NCBI): domain Eukaryota; kingdom Viridiplantae; phylum Streptophyta; class Magnoliopsida; order Asparagales; family Orchidaceae; genus Dendrobium; species Dendrobium catenatum. The sequence continues at coordinate 458,311 of NW_021420086.1, read as the reverse complement.
TCAATTTCACCAGACTGTTCGGGAGCGAATCAGAATGCACCATATCACCCGGAACAAGTGATATATAGCCGGGAACACAACAAACGGGTGACATGACACGTTCTGATTCATCTTCGTACTGCGACCGTGTCCGCACAAAATAATTTCACACTTAAAAGAGAGATCTCTACAAAAAAAAGGCTTTCATAGCTCAAAATTTGGCGGCGGTTTTAAATACGCTCCTAACAAGTGCTGCAAAAAATACTATTTTTTAGTAGTGAGAGAAGAGAAGCCTAATTACATTTTGATGAGTTGTAGATAATAACGAAAGAAATCCACCTAACTCGCTCACCAGCTACATTGATCTCCCAACTGATTCCAAAATGAGCGCATTTGTTTATCCATTCCAAGTTTTTTTTCTGATATAAATATTGATAGGAAGGTGAGCTAACACGTACAAAATTAGCAAACATAACAGACACCTCTTCATCTTCTCGCTCTCTCTGTGCCTGCTCAGCTTCGCCGAGCGTCAAACCAAACACAAACAACTTATTAGAAGAAAGCCACCAACTAAACTAACTCATAATTTATTAACACTAATTAAAGAAAGATAAGCTTCATACAAAGTCGGCAAATCAAGTAGTTTCAGCTATCTCTCGCTAATTCCTCTATAAATACCACATGCATTGGCCTCCTTCTTCCATCATAACCAGGCTCTCCAATCTTCTCTCAAAATGGCCTCTAAATCTTTGATGATCATCTGCTCTCTTTTTCTTGCGCTCATGTTCTTAGGCAACTCTGCTTGCAATGCCGCTCGAGTTCTGTTAGAAGAAAGTACTCCGAAGGAAGAGCAGCCATCGCTGCCAAAGCTAGAATTGCCTCCTTTACCTGAATTCCCAAAGCTAGAGTTGCCTCCGCTGCCGGAAATTCCTCACGAGTTACCCAAACCGGAGTTGCCTCCATTGCCGGAGATTCCGCACGAGCTACCAAAACCGGGGGTGCCTCCGCTGCCAGAAATTCCTCACGAGTTACCCAAACCGGAGTTGCCTCCGTTGCCGGAGATTCCACATGACTTGCCCAAGCCAGAACTGCCGCACTTGCCGGAAATCCCTCATGAGCTTCCCAAGCCAGAGTTGCCACCTTTGCCAGAGATCCCTCATGAGCTCCCCAAGCCAGAGTTGCCGCCGTTGCCGGAGATACCTCATGAACTGCCCAAGCCGGAGGTTCCGGAGATACCGCACCAGCAGCCGGAAGAGCCCCACCATCCTTGATGTGTGTGTTATGTTTGTTATTGTCATTTGAACTTTGATGTTTGTTGTCTTTTGTTGCTGATCATTGGATCGTTGTTGCTTATGCTCATTTGGGATCTCTCTGCTGTGCATTCCAAATAATTATTTCTCTACTTCTATTTGGCTCTTCCCTTTAATATATTTGATGTGACTCTATTATTTCTTTCTTTTTGAGTTTTTATTTATTTATTTAATAAAGAACTACCATCTTCTAAATTCTATAAGCTATATAAGAAAAGAGAAAAAAAATTGTTTAAGGTTAGATGATATCCTATTAGGGCATACGAGTAGGGATGTCAATTCGGGTCAACGGGTCGGGTTCGGGTCGAACCCGAAACTGACCCGGCACTGTTCGGGTCAACCCGAACCCGACCCGTTTTTAAAAACGGGTCAGGTTTCTGGACCCGAACCCGACCCGATTCGGAAAAATATTTTGCATCTTTTGCGTATTTATTATTCATTTTTATCCTTTTATCAGCTAGTGACCAATGCTACTCATTCTCATATTTTCATGAAAATCAATAAAGCACATATATAAGAAATATTATTATTATGATTATATATTTTTTCTTTTGATCACAGGATAGTCATCCTAACTTTCTATGAGCATGAATTTGCAGAGAAAATGGCCCGGAATAGTTCATTTTCTTATAGTGTGCCTAAGAAAAATTAGTTTTGAATTCAGACAATTTTAAGGTGTTCCAATAGACTTTTTTTTTTTTTTTTTTTGGAAAGGAAAAAAATCACAGAGCCTAGCTAGTTGAAAAATTCACTATATATTAATTGATGCAAGAATCAAATTTTTTCTTTACTGTTGAAGAAGATGTGGGTTAAATAGATACCTGATTTTCTTTGAGGGAGATTTCATAAATCAATTGTCCACAGAGGGATAGGTAACACTCAACAATAGTGCATAATTTCTCCAATAAGAAGTATAAAAAGTTGGTGTTCACAGGCAGATAACTATACACAATAGCAAGGTTAAATCTTGTCAATATTCTAGAGATGGTGACAATTTCCGATGATGATAGTCAGGGGTGATGGTGATTGTTAGCCGCAATAGTTAGGGATGGTCGTCGGTAATGATGACTAAAAAATGCAAGAGACATCTTTCTAATTATCTCTATTCTTCCTCCCCCTTCATGTTGAGAATGAGGTTTTATTTATAATCTTTTTGAGATGAACAACAATCTAAAACACTCCATTTTACCGCCTATATTAATTCTCTTGATTATGAAGCATTTAGTCAACAATTAAGTTCCTTGATAATGTCAACATTAAGTGATATAGGGCTCAGTGGCTTAATCTCGTCAAGCCGCTCGATTCGACTTTAAGCATGACCAATTTGGAGCTCATTTGGTCATCCAATTATTAATTGAAGTTTTTTTATCATACTTCAAGTATTTGATTTAAATTCATTTGGGCTCAGATTGGACATCCTTTGATACCGTTGGGCTCTTCTCATTGAGACAATCGATTCAACTATAAATTTGTTGAAATTGAAGTTCATGTGATTTTGAATTTAATTCCAAAAAATTTCAATTTTAATATTGCCTCACGATTCATATTGATACGTCATCACAAATGTCACTTATGAATGCTACATCCTCTCACTTATCTGATTGTGTGCTGGATCTTCGTACAACGCTAAGACGTTAAACTATATATTTCTCTACCGCCGCGAATATTCCAGGACGCAACACATATCAATCAATTAAGTATGAGAAAATTGATTTAAATTCAAATTCGTTATCATTTTCAAGTCCTCACAATTACTTCAAACCAAAACTTTCATCTTTCAATGAAAAAAAAAAAAAAACAGAGAGAAAAAGTCTAATGAAATATGAGGTGCTAGCTTATCATAAGAACTAAAACTATCAACCCATCCACCCTCAAATTCCAAGATGACAACTTTGTATATCCTCTTCCAAGTTTTTTTTTCAAGTTTTAGGATGGTGAGCTAACACGAAATTAGCATATATAACAGACACCTCTTCGTCCTCTCGCTCTCTTCTGCTAAGTTTCGCCAAGCGTCAAACCAAACTCAGCTGAAAGCCACCAACTAAACTACTTTATAATTAATTAAGCCTAATTAAACACAGATTGGCTTTCTTACAATTAAACTCAGCAAAATAAAGTTTCAGCTCTCACTTACTACCACTATAAATATCATAAGCATTGGCGTCCTCTTTCACCATATGAAGACTGTCTCATCATTCAATTAAATCCTAAAGTTTTCAAATATGTTTCAAATGCTTGCTTTATGTTCATTTGGTCTCATATTAGATCACTTGTAGTATCAATGAGTTCGTCCTATCTAGAATTTTAGTTCAACTATAATTTTGCTAAATTGAAGTTTAGAAAATCTTGTATTTAATTCTAAAACTTTTAATTCAAATATTACCTTAAGATTCATACTAAATTTTTTTTATTTTTTTGGAGATATATCAATAATAAAATATTCTGACTTGCCTATTTATCATTATAAAAATATTTAATTTTTTTAATTGGTGATTTTAATAACATAATTTTAGAATAAAAAATTAAAACACATCTTTATAAACATCTATAAAAAGGAAAAAATATGTTACTACGCCATTAACATATAAGACAAAACAATGCAATATTTTTCTGAAAAACATGCAGCGATTCTCAATAGTCTTATACTATTATGCCGGGCTGGGCCAGAGTGGACAGGCCCAACGTCCCGATTGTGGCTCCCTACATATCTAATGTTACACCTGTAATAAGTTATCGGTTTAAAGTTTCTTATACTGATTGAATAGAGAAATTATTTTGTGCAGAATTGTTCGAATATGTGAGTGCATATATTTGTATATAATATATATCAAATTTTATATATTATGTGTACAACGGTTATTCTAGTTCAGGCTCTACACAGATAATTTCTCCTGATAAAATCGTAGGCTTTGTTTGTGACAATATTTTTACTATTTTTTTAAAAACTTTTTATTAAAAAATTAAATTTTTTTAATTATTTTAAAAAATAATAAGAAAGACGCCCCAAATAAAGCCTTAGACTTCGTTTGGAACCTCTTTCTTACAACTTAAAATAACTTTATAATGCAAAACTTTATACTATAAAGCTTCTTTAAGAAATAATTAGAAAGTCATTCCAAACAATCTTATTTGTTAAAAACTGAAAAAAAGAACCATTAACTGCACTTCTAAAGAAAATTTATAACATTTCTTCAAAATATGTGACTAAAAGTCCTGAAGCACCACTAAAAATCAAAATCAAGTTGTTCTTTTGAAATAATGTGTTGACTATAGCTTAAAAGTCAACTAGAACAGTGTATCTATTTAGAACATGTGAGTCAAATTATTATTACTTTAATAATTCTTTCTTAAGTGGGTTGTTGAGTAGTGTGATGATTGGAGCATGGTTTTTCTTATTGCCATTGATAGAGGCTTTATTTGGGGAAAAATTATTACATCCAGAGAATACCGAGCATACCGAGTGTACCGAGCGCGGTACCGAGTGTTGTACCAAGTATGGTACCGAGCACTTTAGTAACGTGGCATTTTGTTATTGATCTTTGGATGCATTCGGTGTCCGGACAAAATAATTACTCCTATTTGGGACAATTTTTGTCACTAATTTTTTCTACTTAAAAAATTTTTGTACTAAAAAGTTATTGTGTAGAAAGTAATAAAAAAATTATCTCAAATGAAACCTAGCTTCTCTCACTATGAATTATGTGTAACACAACTTTATATAATGCTAGGAAATAAATCTGATCAATATAAAATTTAACTCTCAAATCTGTTGAATATTTAGCCCAAAATTTTCTAAAATTAATTAATAAGAACATATGACTTGTATTTCAACAAATTTGTAGATAACAACTGTAAATTAAAATTTGTAATGATAACAAAATTAGTTTGTGAAGATAGCCAAAATTAAATTAACTAGATTTTACTTCAGGATTTTCAATTGTTCTTGGAGGGGGGAAAATGGCTCATTTGTTTGGCGATGTTGGCTTGTCCGTGTTTCTCATAGGGGTGCAAGTGAGTTAAACTTACTCATGAACAAATTTAGGTTGGGCTCAATAAATGACTCATGAATCAAACTCAATGAACTAATGAGTCAAAGTTGAGCAAGCTCTAACTTGACTTATTAGCTCTTGACCAGCTTGTTTAGAAAGTATAGTAGCATGTTGAGACTATCAAAACGCCATTTTTCACTCATTTTATCAGTCACAAAATTGTTATGTGTGGAATCTAATTGTATTGATCAATATGATTAGTTTGTTGCCTCTGACCTAAAAGTTTGTGGTGTTTTTTCCTGTACAATGCCTCGGCGATGTGTTCTCGAGTGCTCAACGCTAAACGACAGAGAACATAGCACCACAGCTGTGAAGATATGGCGCTGCAGCACTGTGGAATGTCATATTGCTGTGAGCTTGAGCGGCTCAACATATCAAGATAGAGGTTTGAGGGCCACAACTCTCCAAACTGGTGTCACAATGCTGTGAGATGAACTAGACAGTTTTCTATCTCGTTTTTCTGAAGGGTTGCGTCATTTGAAGTTTTTTACTTTATTTTCTCTTATATTTCTATATTGTGAGACAAGGAGAGCTGTGCATGTGAGAAGAGAAGCAAGGAAAGAGCAAGAGATGAGAGATCTAAACTTATTTCTCATCATTTTTATAGTGGATTTTTTGGTGTGACGTATCTCTATAATTTTTTTCCTATTTTAGATTTTTCCACGTTAAATCCTAATGTCATTTATTTTTCCGTCGCTTATACTTTCTTTCTCGTTTCATTATTGTGGTATTTACTCCTCCTCATCCCAACAAAAACAATAAAATTAACTATATCGTAGCTTTTGATAACTAAATATAAAATATTTCTCATTACATTTGTTTTTCAAAACCTAACTTCACAATTAATATTATATGTGTTGTTTCTTATTGAATTCATCATCAGATATTTACAGTTTAGGTTGTACATTTATGACTAACATTTAATCCATGCCATACTAACATTTAATAGAACGTGCAGCAACGAACCTCATATTATTTATTTGCACCATAGATGATTGCAAAAACATGAACAATAATCTTTAACGGAAGTTTTAATAACTGATTAAAGGTTCTCAGTTTTCATGGCTATTATAAACCATATATATATTATTAGCAGAATATTAACAATTATAAAGAATTATCAAACGATAAAAATTACAAAACTTTTAAAATTGACAAATATATTAATTGCAATTTGATAAATATTAATCACAAATGCATGCATAAAAATTGTTAATGATTGTACAGTGGATGACCAAGAGGTCAGTATGACAAACAGTTATCCAGTTGACATAATAATAAAATTAAAAACTATGTAAAAATACATCTGACAAGTTAATTATTCATAAGGGGCCACCACCAATATATGCTTCAGAAAAAAAAAAATATATTATTATTATTATTCAGTATTGAAGTTCATTTGCAATTTTCAAATACCTTAGAAAACTACCAAAACTATCATTCTCGAAAGTTTAAGGAAATATAATGTGAATTTTACAAATAAGTTTAAAAGTTTATGAAATCTAAATTTTTATTGTTGGGGGAAGTAAATCATGTAGTCAACACAAACAAGAGAGAAAATACAATGAAAAGAAAGTGCACTGGGATTTAACGTGGAAAATTTGAAACCAAGAAAAAACTTTAGAGCCACAACGCACCAAGAAGTTCACTATGAAATTTTGGGAGAGATTACAAAGATCTTTTCCTCTCTTGATCTCTCATTATCTCTCTTTACTTTTATACCGTTTTCATACATAAACAAATAAAGAGAAGCACACTAAAATACTATCAAGGAAGCAACCTTTCATAACAAACGAGAAAGATAATTGTTCAGCCCACCTCGCCTTCAGTCTGCCCAACAACACCACAGCATCGGGTCTGGAGCTCCGCACTCAACTCTTTGTTTGTTTCCAAAAAAACTATATAGTGTCGCAATGCTCAGGGACATAACGTCGCAACACTCATGTATATAACGCCGCAAAGCTATATGATTATACGTAAAAAAATAATTTTTAGGTGCAAAGTAACTTGAATCTATGCAGAGGGAGAATCCCCTAGAACCCCCCAACAAATTCGATAATTGGATTTGAGGTCCAAAACAGCCGTACAACCCGATTGATATATCAACAGTTCAACACAATCAAATTCCTCACAAAACTAACATTTATATACAATACTAATCTCAAAATAAATTTAATAATTTTAAATTTATTCTGATATATTATATAAAATATTCTAACATATTTTTTCCCTCTATATTATCTTACAACATTTATAAAGAAAAACCTTACAATTGTACATTGCTCTTTGTGCTTACTTATATTAAAAGTTTTTTTTTTTTTTTTTGGCAAATAGTTTTTTTTTTTTTTTGATACATGCAATATGTATTACATGTGATAATTTTTAATGAAATAAATGTCGATATTCGGAACCACAAAAAATGAGATGGGAGGTCCACAGAAGAAGATTTAGGCTTCATGAGAGATGACTTTCTTATTGCTTCTTAAAACAGCTTATTTTTATATAAAAAACTGCTTTAAGAAGCAGTAAAAAAATTAGTCTTAAACAAAATATTAGAAAAAATCATAATTACAATTGAGGAGGGAAACAAACTTCTCAATGTTAGATAACTTTGGGAAGTGCAATATCTCAAATAGATATGAAATGTCATAATGTTTAAAAAAGTCTAATGCGAAAGGAAGAATTTGTATATACTTCAAGAAGGTCAATAATATACTTCTTAAAGATTAATTCCCGCTATTAAATATATATGTGAAGTCAATAAAGTTCTAGGCTTCTCCAAACTCACTTTTCTTGATGCGTTCTTAGGAAACCACAAGATCCTTCCAAAAGATGAAGAGAAAACTAGGCATATTACAAATAAATGAACATTTTGCTCCAAGGTTATGGCATTGATCAATTAAAAAAATGCTTAAGTTGCTTACTAAAGATTGATGGTCATAATTTTTAGAAGTCAGGTGAGTAGAAACATTGAGAACAACATCGACAATATTCTTGTTAAAAGCAAGAGCGATCTTGACACCATGCTTACATTGTTGATATAATATGATGCTCAAACTTAAAAGTTCAGCCAGAGCTGCCATGATATAAAGAGCGAGATATTGTAATGTAGCAGACGAATATGTTATTCGGCTACCACAATAGTATATTCCATTGCCCCTCTTTTCTCGAAAGTAGTCACTAACTGAGCTACGGAAGATGCTTTTAGACCAATAACTACATAAACACATATCACATTTTATCCTTTTTGATTGAGAATCGTATATGTGGTTACTGTTGTTTTACCAGTTTGTCTATCTCCAATAGATCATTCTTGTTGCCCACATCCTAGTCCTATAGGGATCATTGAATCAATAGACGAAATGTTTATCTAGAGCTCGATTAGGAAAGTTCTTACATTAAATGATATTAAAAATGAGATTGTAATAAATCCCAACAAAGATCAAAGATGATTCAAAACAAATTCATTAAAGTCCATCCAAAAGGTGCATATGTTGACTGATAAACGTGTTAGCTTAAGATGCTTTATTTCTTAGATAGGAGGAAAAAATGCACTACTTTTTAAAGCTGGTAGAAGTCAAACCAATTGATCTAGGATGACTAGTATAAGAGACCATTTTATCAATTAAAGATATATCATATAAATGCCCTAATTCTAAGCAATTTTAACTAAAGAAGAATTACTCTTAACTTTTAGTGAATTATAGTATAGTTAGCACAATTTTGACTTAGGAAGACGACAAGATATAAAACCTAATCTACTAATTATGCATGATACTTCATATATGATGTGGACTTATTTAAGGAAAAAATCTTATTTGGGAATGTGCCTAAGGTATATCAAACCTCTAGTAAATAATTAATGAAAAAATTCACAAAGGTAGGTGTGAAAATTATCTTAAATCAAATAATCTTAAAAAAAAAAACTCTTACATTGATATTACTAATCGATGATCAGAACTGACTTACACAACTTCACCAGGAGATGAGGAGTCTATTAGATGTATATAAAAGATTAGATTCTACTAATTAGATGTATATAAAAGATTAACCTTCTTCCATCTAAAAGGAAACTCAATTCTCCTTGGCCTTACCAAAATAAAATATACTTGCAGCCTATCAAACCCACAAGCAAAATCACACCATTATTGATTGATAACCAAGGTTTTGTTTATTCTACAATGTTGGTAGTTATGATAGTTTTAAGTTAATGTTGATAAATAAGCCTTCAAATAACTCTATCGACAACTAAGGTGGAGAATAACTAATATTGAAAATCAATACTTAGTTACTCAACTTTTATCTAAGGCACAGTTAAAATATATAATTAGCTAGGAAATAAAAGTGATTCGAATTAAAAAAAAAAATTACACAAAATAAAGAAAATACAAATAAGAATTCAATAATATATAGATAAAAGAGATTATCCATTAAAAGAAAAAATGATTACATAATCTCTCACAATAAAATAATCTTTTTTATTTGTTATACTTGTATTGCTCTGATGGATCTCTCTCACCATTATAATTTATACAATAGCTATAAGTAGCTATATCAAGCACTTAAGGACTTTCAAAATCTTTAATTTATCTTCTATATAATAAAAAGAATCTCTAACATGCTTATCGAAGAACTTGAAATCAATTACAATCTTTTTGGAATCAACAAAAATATTAGGCTTCAATTTTAATTCTTATAATAATTTAGCGTTATTTGCAATTTGAGATTTTACCGTCATTATTCTCTCTTCAACAAATTGAAGCCTAGCTTGAAGATCCTTAATATTGACTTTATTCAACTTCAAATTCTTCTTAGTTTACTTCAAAGATATTTAAACCTTATCTTATGCCTTTATTTAAATAAAAATAGAAAATCCTTATCTATATCCAATTTCAATAATCTTTCATTGATGATCAATTTGTCCTTTATTTTCATGTCGACAATCGTGTATTAGCATTCTTGGAAATACTACTGCATTCTTGCATGGTGATTTTGATGCAACATCTTTTATTGTATTCTTGGAGATTTTGAATCTTCTCCCTAGAGCATTGGTAGTTGTGCATAATATCTTTAAGGAAACCAACCAAGTATAAGCTAGAATGCATAACTCCATGAAGTTGATTCTTAAGGCGAGAGATTATTTCACCTTTAATTTTTGTAATAAAGATGTTATGGAGGGATAAATAATTTATAAGGTCATTAATACATCATTTACTTCTTCACTAAAGCTTTGTTTGGGATAGCTATTAACCACTACTTTTGTAATGTCCTACGATCTAAGCGAAGGATTGATTTAGTTAAGCTTATATTAATTATCTAACTCAACTATTCAACAACAAGAGTTACTAAGATTTCAATCTATAAAATTAGCATCAATAAATTTATTTTTCTCCAAGACATAAATAAAAAATTCTAGATCCCATGAGTCTATACAACATACTTTTAAATACTGGATTACAAAAAAAAAACTCCACCTCTACGACTTAGAAATTTGCTTCAACTCAATCAACTCAACATAGCCTTTACCTTGAAACATCAAAAGAATGGAATGTGCATAACTAGCTCTATAGAATTCTTATCTTAACCCATTTCAGCAATTGATAATCAAATTTAATCTGAAGTATAATAAAAATGTAATAATTAAATATGAAGGCAATTGGGAAACATTAAACCAACAATATACTTTCAGAACATACTCATCATTTTTGCTTATTTACATAAACCATTGTACATAGATTTTCAAATGCTTTAAAGAACATGTGACCTTAGAAGTTCACTTGCACTTAACTTTCAAATTACATAAAAACCTATAAAGAATTTCAGACATTCTAATATTCATTTTAGATTATCATTTATACTTAATCCATTAATAGAAATGCAATGAAATGATTATCATGCACATGTTTCAATACATACTTATAACTCCACTTCCACTTATATCACTATTTTTTCCTCCCATACTTGTATACAATAAGTGGGGCCAAAATTCCTCCCATATATGCCCCTAGTAGATGGAGCTAGAAGAGTACGTATAATGTTACATAACCTTCCACACTTATTTTTAGTAAGTGGGGTCATCTTCTCTCCCACATCTACGATCAGCAGTAGATGGGGCTAGAACAAAACTTCTTAGGCCCTTGTTACATTATAGAGATTGCACTTATTTACATATTAGAACACTTCCTAATATCATGTTATGCATAGTGAAGATGCAATATAATAACAATAAAAATATAAACATGATGCAATACTTAAAAAATGCATGGATTTCCTATAAAAAGTCATATTGCATGTGCACCAATGTACCCATTAAACTTTTTCTTGTTTTACTTCAAGTCTCGGAGAAACATTCATATGAACATTTTAAATTTTTACATAACTATTAGAATTAAAAAAAAAGCCTTAATCAAGACACATACTCAGAAATTTTTTAAAGGAAAAACCAACCTATGAAAATTCAATTTCCTATAGTTAAAATATTCAAAACAAAGCATACGAAAACATATAAAAAGTTACGTGGCAAAAACTTTATAAAATTTTAAAAAAACACATTTTAATCCATAACTTATTATAAAACAACAAGAATTAAAACCAAAAATAGGAATTCATAAGCCTGCCTTAAGCTCTACAATTTTCCTAACTAGACCAACGATTAATTCCTAATATTTGGCCTCCAAATCTCCTCCCTCTCTTTCTCTTTCCTCTTCTCTTCTACGAACAAGGTGGCTTAGGGAATGCGAATGGCATATATTAATATATTATTTACATTATTTTGACCTAGCCCTATAGTGCTCACTTTCTCATTGTCGCAATGCCTACTGGGAATCTTTCAGACGCTCTCATAAAAAATCCTCACTTGAGATCCAGTGTCGTGGCGACGCACAAAATATAACATATTTATAAAATCCAGAGGGCTCAATGTCGCGGTGTTGAAACTTGAGCATCGCAGCACCCGAAGGAATTTTTTTTAAACTTTGGGTTTTCACTATCCAAACCTAAACCTTGGTTAATACAAGCCTCAAAACATGTCCTAAAACTTTTAATTACACATTAAATCAAATTCGGGCTGACACTTCGCTTAATTAATCTTAACTACCTACATTTTTGGATGATGGGCATTACAACTTTTTCATTGTTTTCAAAAAAAAAAAATCTTAGAAAACTGATGCAAAAAGCAGCTTGAAAACTATCCCAAATGAAATTTATATGAGATCAGCAAACACAATCCAACAGTCCAGAGTATGCAAAAGTGAAACATAAAAGTTAAAATCTAAATAAAACTTACTGCAAATAAAAAAAAATTTCCTCAATAAACACAATTTTCTTAAAAAAAGATTCAAATTTAAATTTGGTTGTGAGGTTTATAACCATTAAGATTTTATATTATTGCAGGATGATGAATTCACGGCGGTAGAGAGAAAGTGTTCTACATCTTAGTGATGTAAGAAAATTCAACACGCAAGAAGATAATGGAAATGATAAAGCAACACAAAAAATTTTATGTGAAAAATTCTGAGAAGTGAAAAACCACGGGGACATGCCCCGTTTAAATGATTCCACTAGAGTTTGGAAAGAGATTCAGCGGCAACCAACGAAAAGACGGAACTCCGGTGACAGTCGGTCATCTACAAGAGATTCGGCGGTGGCCAATGAACTAACTAAAGTTCAGTGATGGTCAGTGGTTGGGTGGAGATTTGGCAGTCCAACAAACGGGCGAAAGTTCGACAATTGTTGGTGGTTAGGAAGAGATCTGTTAGCAGTGCTGACATGAGAATGCAAGTGAGCTTTCTAGCTTTCTCTTCTCATTCTCCTCCTCCCTCATGTGAAGAATGAGGGCTTATTTATAATTTTTTAGGAATAACATGCCTAGTAAATATATAGAAGATGTAGGACAAATTTAGAGTATTCCATCAAAAGGCTGAAATTAATCTCCTAAATTATGGAGTGTTCTTCGAACATTTATCTGTCATAATGATGTTAGAATTAGTCGCTCTTGTTATCGTTGTATTTGTCCCATCAAACCGCTCGATTCAACTATAAACGTGTCATATTCAAATATCATTTGGTCATCCAATTGATGCTCAAAAGCTTTCAAGTACATTTTAGTCCTTTGATTTGAGCTCATTTGGACTCAAATTGGACTAAATTTTGTGTTATTGGATTCATCTCGTTTCCCTGAGATGTTCAACTTGGCTATAAATTTTCTGAAATCAAAATTTGGATGATCCCAAAATTAAAATTTGGAAGATTCTGACTCATATTTATATCAAGATTCATGTCCGATCCACATATTTTTTGTGACATAACATATAAAATTTAAATTTAATTAATTAAAATATATCACACTCACATTTCAAAATAAATGAAATAACTATGAGATTACCTAATTATTTTTTTGGGACATTTAGGCCATTTAAGGCAAACTCACACACACAACGCATACACAAAGACTCAAACCCAAAACCTCTTAGTTGGAAGCATAAGCTCTCAACCAACAGACCAACATGAGCTGTGTAGATTACCTAATTAAATTTACATCAACTCAGCTCTCTCCCATCTCGCAGTTCCAACCAACGTCATAAAACGAACGGTAAAAGATCTCTTGGCCGACCGCACGTAGTCCTAAAAAGGAAAAGATCAAACGGCTCAAAAGACATCGCCGATTGCTGACGTCGACTTTCGTCATCCCAATTCCGAATCGGTTGTGAGTTATACGACAGCCAGCAAGCCAAAAATGGATATCGGCAAGTACTGGCAGTCTCGTAATTATCAACAAATCAAGTTCCTTTTGCAGACCACTTCCTTCCATTTGGGGAAGAAAGCAGCGAAACTCTTGTTTGCCGTCAGACCCTTATCCATACGACAGCCTGGTCGTCTAAAATAGCCACCACGAGATAGTAAATAAATAAATTATCGGATAACATCTTATTTAGTTTATGAAAAAAAAAAATTAGATTAAATAATTAGTTTTACTATGGTGATGTTAAAAAATAATACGAATTATTTTTTCGTATTATTTTTTCTTACAACATTTAGTCGGTATATATCTCATAATATCTTATTATTAGATATAGTTTAAGTTTATCTTCATGTCAAATTTTATGATATTCAATAAAATAAAAATAATAAAATTTGGCTATATATAACTCATCATGGGCACAATTGATGATATATATATATTATTTTCTTGAAAAAATATGTTCCAAAGTTTATTTCAGATCAATATATTTCTCTTTTTCACAAGCAAAATTGCTATTTGAAATTAGATTTTTTAGAATATTTTTTTCAAATAGGTTAAAATTCATTTTTTTTTCGAGCTGAATTCAAACGTAATTCTATCTTTCCTTGGCATGCGCTAGCTCCATGATGCCTTCCTTAGTGACCACATTTCACACCGTTAGTCTCGAGATCTCATTCACGATGAGCCGCAACATCACATGCCACCAATTCCCACAATAAGCCCACCCATCATGAAAACATTTCTCTTTACACGCCATCACCATAGGTTTAATGATATAGAGAAAGATAATTTGAAGGAAAAGAGTTATTCTTCTTGATTTTGTATTAGTAGCTTTAAACAATATTTATAGATACAAAATAAGAAAGAAAAAGAAAAATAAAAATGAATTAACTCTCTTAATGAATGTTAATTTAATACATAAATTAAATAAAAGAAAATAAAAAAGAAAGTAAATTGACATTCGTAATGAATTTCAGTTTAATACATAGACTAAATAAAAAGAAATTAAAAGAAAAATGAATTAACACTCGTAATGAATGTCAATGCAATACATAAACCAAAAGAAAAGTATTATCACAATAGACTGTTGGTATGGTGGGTAAAGAGACATCGAGCTCACAAGTAAAGATTTTAACCAAGTGATTTCAAACATGATAGAGGCAATTGCATAGTATTCTGCTTCGGTAGATGAGTGAATGACAATATGTTGTTGTTTTTTTTTTTTTTGGTTGCACTAAAAGATGTCATTGTGACCAAGAAAAATCAATGTGAGCACTTGTGAAAGTTCAATCCACAACTTTGCCAACCCAATTAGTATTTGAGAGCCCATGAAGGGGGAGTGGAGAATTGCGATGAAGAAAGAGACTATGATAACTAGTGGCTGGAAGGTAGTAAAGAATTAGCTTGGATGCACTCCAATGAACAGTGGTTGAGCGATGCATGAATTGTGAGATTTTGTTAACAACAAATGCATTATTTGGTCAAGTGAGAGATAGAGATATTGAAGACCACCAACCAGTGAGATACATGCCATGTGGGCATGTTGGCCGAATACACCATCATTATCATTTTTTTCAATTTGTTTGTTTTAAAAGATCTTGAATGTATTTGTGTTGGCATAGGAAATGACCTTTAGTGGAGGGTATGACTTCAACACCTAAAAAACATGAGAGATCTCCAAGATATTTGATGGAAAATTTTGTAGAAAGTTGGTTGGTTACATATTTAAGAAGATAATCATTACTACATGTGAGAATTAATGTTGTCATCCACATATACCATGAGATATAGTGTTAGGCATGCTTCTGAGTAAATGATCAGCAATGTGTCTGCCTTTGAATTAACAAAGCCAATATATATGAGAAAGGAATGAAGTTGTTGGTACCATGCATGAGGTGCTTGTTTGAGACCATATATTGTTGTAGGTGGCACGTATAAGTGGGACTTTTTAGATGATGAAAGTCTGGTGGATGGCACATGTAGACGTTTTAAATGAGATGACAATGAAGGAGGGCATTGTTGATGTCAAGATATTTGATTGACTATCCTTTAGAGAGAACTAGGCTGAAGATGAGTTGAATTGCTGCTGGTTTAACTACATGCCCGAATGTTTCATGATAGTCAATATCAGTGCTATAAGACAAATTTTTATAACGATTAATGGAGCCATTGGGATTGTGTTTGATGTGAAACACCCACGTGCAACTAATAAGATTTTGAGGTGTAGGAGGGATGAGGTTCCAAGTTGAAGGAGCATGTTGAATTCTTCATACATGGCAGCACGACATTTAGGATGTTTTCATGGCTTGAGCGGTCGATGTTAGTTCATTGGTTGAGGAGGATGTACAAAATGCTCTGAGGCTAAGTTTAGTGAGAGGTTTTTTTATGCTATATATTTTTTTGCTCGAGTTTGCATGTGATCTTTGTTACGGGAGGAGAGGGTATAGCGAGGTGCAAGTAGTGATATGTTTCGAGGAGTTGGGGGAATGTAATCAATTGAATTTATTTTTCTTTAAAGTTGACAAGTTGGTTTGATGGTTTTTGGTGAGGGATGCATAAATTATTTGGTTGTTGAAATTAATGAGGAGAGGGAGATGCAGGAGAATTTATGCTCACTATAATTAGGAATGATTAGGATTGATGTGTGGGGGAAGAGGAAGGAATATTATTTTCTTTATTTGGTGTAGTGGAGTCATTGCATAGGTCTTGAAGATTATATTTATGTGTAGGCGTATTAATGGGATTGGTGGGGTCACAACTTCTAGATTTTGAGTTACTATATGGCTGTCATTATTGGTTTGAAAATATTTGATTTTTGATGAAGTTGAGATTAGATTTTTGGTGTTTATTGAGTTATTGAAAAGACTTGGTTCAAAGGCTGTTATGGCAGAAGAGGATTGCATGTTATGAATTTGTGGGAGCCAACATGTGTTTAATTTGATGGACTTTTTTTGGATGGAATTTTTGAGTTTTGAAATGGGTAGGAGCTTTGATAGGGAACAAAAATTTAGAGTGATTAGCTAAATTAGGCAATGCTGGATATTTTGGGTGTGGAGAAGGCAAAAATGTTGGTGTTTGGAGGATTTCTTGGTGAAAATGTTGTGAGGAAAATCGTGTGGATGATTAGTTTTTGGACAAAATATTTGATTGATTGGTCCATGAAAATTCAGTAGAGAGAAGAATAAGAGAATTTTTTTCAAAGAAAGAGAAAATTGTTTCAAAAAAATTTACATTACGAGATATGACTAATTTGTTAGTGGTGAAGTCATATAATAGGTAAGCACTTTGAGTGGCTGAGTAGCCTAAAAATACGCTAGGGTTGGAGCGGGGATCAAGATTGTAGTTTCCATTGGGTGGAAGTAATGGGTAACACAAGCACCAAGTACTTTTAGCTTAGAGTAATTAGGGTGTTGACCGAATAATTTTTTTAATGGAGATTACATGAAAAATTTAGTTATGGGCATATGATTAATAAGATACATGTGGCAAAAAAGTCAAGGTAATATGGACATTATGTATTAAAGAAAGAGTCATTTCGACAAGGTGCCAAAGACAACAACACGATAGGACCATTATGTTATTGAGTATGTGAAGACATAATTAAGTGAGATATACCATGTGAAGTAAGAAAGATATTTAGTGAGATAAACTCTCCACCATTGTTAGTGTATAAGGAAATAATTGAACTTTAAAAATATTTTTACACCAATTTTTTAAACTGAATAAAAACATCTCAAACTTTAGATTTTCGCTTGAGAGATAAAGCCATATATATCATGTAAAGTGATTAACAAAAATAACACAATATTTGTAGCAATGATATGATAGAATAGGAGAAGTTCATATATCTGAGTAAAGTAGTTGAAGCCTATGAAATAATAAGAGATGAAGATGTAAAAGGTAACTTGTGAGCTTTATTGCAATAGCATAAATTACACACAAGTTTAGATATATTTAAATCAGATAGAGATATAATATAGTGAGACATTCATTACAGTTGTTAATTCACTTTTCTTCTAATTTCTTTTCATTTAGTATATGTATTAAATTAACATTCATTGTGAGTGCTAATTCATTTTCCCTTTTCTTTAATAGTTTATCTAAAAATATTGTACAAAGCTTGTAATATAAAATCAAGAAAAATAATTCTTTCCCTAAAAATTATCTTTATGTATATAGTATTAGAGCGTCCTGATCTAAATGAGCTTCTTCTTCCTCTCATGGATGGCTCCCCCTCAACTGTCTCGTCCAACCCCAATGGTCATATTATTCTTAACCCATCAAACCCTTATTGCAATCAACATCAATGCCCAAATCAAGCTGACCATGTCTAGCTAATCACCATGGCAATTTCAATTTCATATAACTCTCATTGGATATGACCTCATGGTTTTATTGATGGATCCTATCCATGCCCTCCGTGACTCTTATATAAGCACTAGTGATTGCTCCACCCCAAATCTTGCCTATTCATAGCAAATTTGTCAAGACCAACTCATTCTTAGTGCCATTGCTGGCTTTATCCCTCCAAATCTAATCTCTTTTATTACTTTATGTCGCACATAACAAGAGGCATGGAAAACTCTTGCCAATACCTACGTCAAGACATCTCGGGGGCGTTTCACTCAACTAAAAGAAGAGATTCATCTTCTCACCAAAGGTATGGAAGCATCATTATGTTCATGCAACATATGAAAATTATTATGAATGAACTTTCCATGCTTGGCTTCCCCATTGATGATGATATATGACCTCACATTAAAAATTATTGGCGGTCTCGATGACAAATACAATGATCTCTGCTCGGCCATATATGTATGAGAGAGCCCCATCACTTTTGAAGAATTACATGAAAAGCTCATAAATTTTGAAGCCCACCTTAAAGTTGAAGCAAGAAAGAAAGCATGTCTCTCTCATATGATTACCACTGCCAATCTGACTCAAAGATTCACCAACCAACCCTTTCCTGAAAACCTATCTAACTACAAAATTCGCAATTCCTCCACTTTAAATAATCACCAACAATCTCATCAAATTAGCCAAAATCGACCTTCTGAAGCTTGCTCTTCTATTGAAAAATGTCAACTTTGTCGACAACAATGTCACTCCACCCAACGGTGCTCCAACTTCCGCGTGCACTAGTATCTCAACAACAACCTAATTTGGATGCATTATTCTCTCCCCGAGCTTATGGCACAGCTTCATATTCATATCCTCTAGCACATTCTTAATAGAAAGGCTTATTGGGTGCTTCCCACCACACACCCCTGATCTTCAAAATCTCTCCATGCACTCCGAGCAACTCATTACTGAAAGCATCAACATTGGAGATGGCATAGGGCTTTCCATCACTTGTTCAACCACTTTATCCTCTCCTTCTACAACTTACATGTTAAAAAAAGTTTTATGTGTTCCATCAATGAAAAGAAATCTTATCTCTGTTTCACAATTTTGCTCAGACGCCATATAGCAAAAGATAATTTCAAGGGAAAGAATCATTCTCTATGATTTTCTATAGTAAGTTTGGTACAATATTTATAGATACAAAATAGTGAAGAAAAAAAAAATGATTAACACCAATGTTAATTTTATACATATACTAAATGAAAGAAAATTAAAAGGAAATTGAATTAATACATGTAAAGAATGTCAATTTAATAAATAGACTAAATGGAAAAAAAAAATCAAAAGAAAAGTGAATTAACAACCACAATAAATGTCAATTTGATACATTGGCTAAAAGAAAGGAAATTAAAGATAATTAATTAATTTTTTTATTTAATTTCTCTAAAAAGGTGAGCCCTCGATGAACTACCATCGCAGTCCCACGATGCCAACTTCGCTTGCTGTAATAAGTTTCATTGAAATATTCAAAATTGATTTAAATGTTTTAAAACTAAATTCATTTTAATCTTCAATTATGAATAATTATTTAGGACAGGATTCAATAATCAATTCACAATAAAATTTATTTAGTTCAAAATAAAATTTCGAGCATATTTCTTAAAAATATTAAATAATGTACATTTTATTTATTTTGGCTATTATGGGACATTGAGAGAGAAATTACATTAAAAGTATTAACTTTTAATATTTTGAAGTGTATCACTACAGATATTTAGAATTAATTTTTTCTAAGTTCATAACTAGACAATTTTTAATATGCCACGTGGCGTACGGTGGGGTAGGTTAAGTGTTTGAAGCGCGGTGGAATTAGTGTTAAAATGTATAAATAATAATCTAATGGACGCCGCTATTGGCGCTCGAAAGACGATATTATCCACAGGAATGTGGGCTCCATCAGTAACAGCTGGCAAACTGGCAAATTAGGCCGGTGGTCCAGTGATGAGTCCAAATCGGTCTATTTTAAACAATAAAATATGGTAATTAAGGCTTTTTCTCCGAACGTGCGGAGCAGTGCCTCACTCTCCCTAAAATACATCGGCATGCACGATAATTGATGACCTGAGAAACTATCTGACGGTTGATTTTACTGTTAGTTAGAAAACGTTTTTGTGCAAGTTGGACGAAGATACTGTTCTGCAAGTTATAACCATTTTCATATTTAGATTTTGCCCCGAGGTGAGGGTTTGGCCGGTAAAGGGGTCCGCTATAAAATGAGGGTAGTGAACGCCCAGCTGGGAGCGAGAGGGGATTGGTAGTTTGTGCATTGGAGAGCGCCATTTTTTTTAATTAAAATTTTTCTTTTTTCAATGGCTATTGACCATAACGCCGCAGTTTGATGGTTTCCGACTTTACTCCGGTGTTCTTCTGGCGATTTCAGCCGTGTTTACGGAGGTTTCTTTGACAAGATCCTGACGATCCGGTGAAGTTGTGGATAGTCGGTGGTCGATTGAAGCGAGCTTAGCTACTTATGGCCTTTGTTGAAGGCGGTGAGTTATGTGCTTATGAAAATAGCAGTTCCATTTTGGTTTCTATCATTAATTGGTTTGTTAAGGTTCAAAGCTTCTTTATTAAAACCTAGATCTGCGAGAATGAAACCATCTTGCACTTGTTTCCTTGTTTTCCTGATTTGTTTTACTTCGGCCGGTTTTCTGTAGGTAAAAGTGAGAAGGTGGAATCGGGAATATGGCGGGGCGTTTGTTGCAATGGGAACTTTTAGAACATTCCTTCTTTCGATTCCGAGTAACTTACTTTGATCTGGAGTAGTGTTGGCTTAGATCCGTCAGGCATTCCCGGGAATGTTGGATCGAGAGATGCATGAAACGCGGGAGATGAGGTGAGATTCTTGGTCGATCTGGTTCATTTCTAACTGCTATCATGGGGTATGAATAAAATTCAGGTTGATAGAAGTCTTCATCTAATAGCTGTGGCCATTGAAACCTGTAGTTTAATTGATTTTTCCCCCATTAAATTAGTTGGTGTAACCTTTTCTGTTAGTTTTGATTTCAATGCTTCTTTTGCTTTGTTTGTCAAGTAAAATCATGTTATCTGCCTTCAACATTTTTTCATTTTTGGTAATTCTTTCAATATAAATGGTTTAGGGGCTGTTTGGCTACGAGTAGGATTTATCTCGGAGGATTTTATATCCTGTAAATTCAGATTTAGTAAATCCCGGTGGTGTTAAATCCTGAAAAATATATGTAAATCTAGAAATCTAAAGCATCAAAATCATGTAAGTCATATAAAAACCATCTAAACATATAATTATATGTTTATAACTCAAGCGAATACCCGTAACTTTATTGATAGGTCAAAGGAAATGAAAAAGGCAAATTGTCCTAGAAAGTCGTCCAAATTACAGAAATAAAATAACAAATGACTAGGAAATATGAGAATGATACATTCGTAAGAATTTATTATTTTTCCATACTAGACAAGATTGGTCTTAAGAATTTACTCGACATTAACCAGGTAGGCAGTGTATAAACCTTTTGGATTTTGGCGATCATGAGTTCTAGAGCAGATACCTTGCAACCTTCCAAAGTTAATTAGATGGTGCAAGGCAGTGCTGCTCATGGGTGCTTATCCCTCCTTCATCCTCTCATTGCTCCAAACTTCTTATTAGAGGTTTTTATATTTTTCAGCATCTCCGTACTTTCCTTAAATTGGACTTCTCCCAAGATTTATTTATCTGGGATTTAGCTGAAAATAGAAGAAAAATTAAAACATATTTATTTAGCTCAACAAATTTTTTGCAAGATGTTGCATGAATTCTTGCTAAAGTTTTGTTAAATCTTGCAAGTAGACAACCCTTTAGTCTCTAATTTTATTGTGACAATTTTAAAATTTAAGCGGCTTTTTAATGCAAGATTTATCTTAAAATTCAACCAAACATATTTTTATTAACTTTAGATCCTATGGTAGAATCAAATCCCATATAACTAAATTTTTTTGATTATTTTAGAATTCACTTAAACTTGGTATTTGACATATTTAAAGTGATTCAGGCAACGAAGTTTTGTACAATACGTTTTTTTTTTAAGGCTGTACACACCCAAATATATTTTCTTCTTAGCAATTTCTTCTGTTTTATTCCTTTACACAATTGTGTTAGGTCTTCTAAAAAGAGAAAAAGTATTATACACGGATGTGTACCTGTGCTTCTAAGCCATATGTTATTATTCAGAGATCATCCTTGAGAGTAGTGCGCAGAGGAGGAATGAGCGATGGCATAGAGTCCCCATTTTCTTTGGAAGAAATTAATCAAGGCTTTGTCCTTGCTCGGTCATGCCTTTCTTATTGATTTGATAATTTGATAGAGGATTTAATTGACTAATTTGCCACTTCTACACATGTTATTTGATGTTCTTGCATACAATCCTCCAATTGTCAAATTCTTTTATTTATTTATTTTGTTTTTTCTTAGGGCTATTTCGTTGGATGTTTTTAAAACGGATGTGTTTTAAAAATGCAGAGTAATTAGAATGCATGCATTTTACAAATGGATGAGTTGTTTTGTTGGATGCGAATCAAATGCATTAAAAAATATATATTTTTCTGTATTTGTTATGATACATTTTAAATGCACTTAAATACGGACATCAATAGACAGTGGTAGCGGGTGATGAGCGGTATTGGGTGGCTGCTATGGTTGGGGAAGGTGAGGTCATGTACTATGAATTTTTTTTGCACCTAGAATTTACTTGGTGAATTTCATATTCATTAAAAATATGCATTCTTGGGATTTCAATTCATCTACAAATATGCTTTGTATTTGAGTTATTTCTAACTAAACACTCAAAGCATATGCTTTTAGTTGTTTGGTTCAATGGATTGACTAAAACGATACTGATGCAACTTGCTTGACTTTTAACATAATGATAGCTCTGTCGTTAATAGTGCCATTATTTTTTATTGAGAGTGCATAGCACTCTTAAAATTGTTTTTCTCCAAAGATATCTAGCAGGTTGGTTATTCAGTAGTCTATGGGTTGTCATTTATTGCTATAATTTTTTGGGTTTAGTCCTGTTTCCATTGTTGGTGCATGCTTTGAGTAGTTGACTTGAGGATTTGAATTTTGATATTTGGTTCAAGCGAATGGTCTAACAACACATACAACACGGTTTGGTTTGTTAATTCTCAAACAAAATAATGGCGAATTGCATTCTAAAATTGAGAACTAGCCACATCCTACCTTTTTTAAGCATCTTTTGATTTAAGGTTATGTGGCAGGCTTATTTACCTGATCAGCCAAACCAAATTTCATTTTTGCCAATTATCAAATAGAACTCACCGAACTTGGTTTTAAAACTGATACTGAACATACTAAAATTTATCAGGTCAGTCTAATCTGGTTTCTGTTAAACTTAAATTTCATAGTTCTGAACCATGGTTGTGTTCTGGGTTGTGGACTGAACTGAACTGGATTGTAGAATCTAGAATCTAAACATTTCTCTGGATTTTGGTCATATACAGAATCGAAACTCGATGATTCAATTTATCAATCAGTTATGTTAGTGAAATAAAAATCATAATCAAATCAAAATGGAAACCATAAAAAATCCATAGAGAAAACAGAAACAACAGATGTATAACTAAATTGAACTATCAATTTTGTATTGATTTGGCTTAGTTTTTAGGTTTTACTGGATTAATGCTGTCCCCTAATTTTGTTTTAGAACTGATCCATTTTTGAGTTAGATTAATGATAGAAGTTAAGGTTGATGTTAAATTGGCAATCAATCCTGAAACTTATGCCAAAAATTAATGAAACGTTCCCCGTATAGGCTACTGATGGTGATGATGATGATGAACTGGTAACTCTCTTTTTTTTCTTGTCAATGTGATGACAAGCTATGGGTTTTAATCAGCGTGCCGCTTTCTTCTCAAGTAAATGTATAAATCATATATGCTGACCAAAGTTTTTACTTGGCACCTGTGAACAGATGCATGCAGTGTAGTTTTATTGCTGCACTAGTAAATGTTTCATATTGTTTCTATAGCAGGTCAGCGAAGCTAGCAGAGCTTCTATTGCTTCTGAAGCATTCCTTTGAAAATCCACCGGGAGAAAAGGCTTTGATAACGACTAAACCTGAAAAAATGTTTGTTATTCAAAGATTTTTTCCTCAACAGTCTTTTAATTCCCTAGAGCAGGAACCAAGTTCTTTTAAGCAGCATTTACTGGCGTACATGATTTTGGCCAACAATTGGAGCCTTTTGATAGAGATGAAGATATACCTATTTGGAATTTACTTGAGTATTTCTGATCAGGACTGCACAATACTACTAAAGAAAAAAATAACAGTTAGAACACAGCCTGGAATTGGTTACAGTAGGCAAAGAACTAATGACTGTCTTATTCCTGGCGTTCCTGATGATGTTGCTCTTGAATGTTTGGCTTTGACTTCTAGATCTGACTACTCTTCACTTGCTTGTCTAAATAAAAGCTTTAATTTATTAATTGGTAGTGGGTATCTATACAAGTTGAGAAGAGAGCTTGGCATCATTGAGCATTGGGTATACTTAGCTTGTAGTTTAATGCCATGGGAGGCGTTTGATCCCATTCGACTGAGGTGGATGAGGCTACCAATAATGCCTTGTGATGACTGCTTCTCTTATGCAGATAAGGAGTCTCTTGCTGTGGGAACTAAACTTCTGGTATTTGGGAGGGAATTGACAGGTTTTGCCATTTGGATGTTTTGCTTAGTAATGCGGGGTTGGTGTCGGTGCCCACTCATGAATCTACCACGCTGTCTGTTTGGATCCGGCAGCTCTGGAAAAATTGCCATTGTTGCTGGTGGAAGTGATAAGAATGGCCAAATTTTAAAATTTGCAGAGCTGTACGATTCAGAGCTAGGTAGATGGGAAACCTTACCTGATATGAACTTGCCTAGGAAAATGTGTTCTGGGTTCTTCATGGATGGAAAATTTTATGTTATAGGGGGTATGTCAAGCCATACTGATTCCTTAACATGTGGTGAGGAGTTTAATATTCAGACAAGGACTTGGAGAAGGATTCCAAATATGTATCCTGGTGATAACAGGGCGACTCACCAGTCTCCACCTCTAGTTGCTGTTGTAAATAATCAGCTTTATGCTGCTGATCAATCTACAAATGAAGTTAAGAAATATGATAAAGTAAATAATACATGGAATGTTGTGAAGCCTTTACCTGTTAGAGCTGATTCACATAATGGTTGGGGTCTTGCATTCAAGTCATGTGGTGAAAGGCTATTGGTGATAGGCGGACATAGGGGGCCTCAAGGTGAAGTTATTGTACTGCATTCTTGGTGTCCGGAGGACAGAAATAATGGTGCAGAATGGGATGTACTTTCTGTGAGAGAGCGAGCTGGTTCTTTTGTTTACAATTGTGCAATAATGGGATGCTAAAGGAAGTTTTACTTTTTGGGCACAGTAATCTGAGAACTTAAGTGGGTAAGGTAGTTGTCTCATTTAATTGGTGTAGCAGCATTTCTCGGTTCTTTTCTTTTCTTTTCTGTGCACCTGTACTATAAATGTGTAGGTATCATTTGCATTACATTTGCTCTTTTTGTTCAAAAACATTTAGATTTTTCACGGAGATTTTTTTTTGTCTCCCTTCTCATTTTAGTATTTTAATGCTTCCTCTTTCTCATTTTGTCCCTTAACTCTAATTTAGAACTTCCATTTACATGGACCTATAGAATGTTATAACATGTGAATGAAGTTCAGCACTAACTTAGTTCGTCATCTTTTTTCTTCAACTTGTATTGTTCTATTAGTTGTTTTACTCCATATGCACCTCATTTACATAATCCACACTTATTCTTATTAAATATATATATATTTTTTTGTAGAAAATTTTGCTTAAACTCTTGTTCAATAGGCAGAGATGTAGACTAAGGAGAATTTTGCTCAGAAGCCTTCATAACCACTAGGCTACCTAGAACCAGGCCTTTGTAAATCTTCCAGAAGTTTTTTTTTTATGCAAATATGATTGTTTTTTTATTGCATCTTTGCTAATGCGCTTCCTTATCCACTGTAGAGGTTCACTTCTAATCTACAGGTAGAATTTGGGGACTTCAAAAAACTTTGGTGTTCATACTTCCAGCTAAAAACTTGTGAATCCATCTTATAAAGACTTAAACACCTTTTGTTATGTGCTATCTCTGCGAATGATAGCAATCAAAAATTGAAATGCTGTAATGTTTCTGACCTTGAAGCTGTAATCTGTCATGTCAGAAGGATTAGATGAACAAGAAGATTAAATTACGCATTGGGAAGATAGGATTCATGCTTTCTTTCTTCACCCTAGGTTTAGGGTTAGCAAGAAGATAGGATTCATTGCTTTGTGCTTAATGACCGCAGCTCTCATGTAGCAGTTTGTACTCTCTACAAATAAATATTTGCCTCCCGCACCTTTATAATAGCTCCATCATAACCATCGTTGGATACATGTAACACAATCATTATTTTGCACAGGTAAAAGTATGGCGCCATAGAACATCAGGTAAGTAACTTGATTGTGAGAAATACAATTCATCATGTACATCTCTTTTATGTCCTTGCTTTATTGCTTCTCCATTATTCCTATACGCCATGTTAAGCTCTTTTCACATAATTTTTACGTTCCAAAACTATCGCTTAACCTATTAACGGTTCCTAAACTAGCAAAATTGACAATAGTTTCTCTAAATCTTTCGTGCGATTGGTTTTGTATTCATGATTAGATGGCCAATCAAATAATGTTCCATCATAAAGGTTTCTACTTGATTTATCTCCTTATGAACAATCCATCCATACTGCAGGCAAACTCTATAACCGACTATCTCTGGCATCATCGTCATGGTCATCCTCAAGCCTTAATACTTTCAATTCTCTTCAAATAATACGATCCTCTTCGCTTACCTTCTACTTCTACTTTTTGCAATAAATGTAAATTTTGTAAAGTCGCAAATTTTCATTTGCTACTAGCTCTTATACTTCTCAACCATTAGAATTAATTCACTCTGAGATGTATGAGTTCCATCCCCATTAATCTCATTCAAGCATGTAAATATTATATGCTTCCTTTATAAATGATTACTTTCATTTTTGTTTGACTTAGCCCATGCTAACAAAATAATTAAAAAAAAAAAACAATATAAAAAAATTACAATCAACTCATGGTCGAAAATTAATTCATTACTCACATCAAATGAGATCATATCGATGGTTGCGGTGAACAAAATGAAACATCAATAACACTATTCTTGATCACGTACTTGCTCATGATAATAACATATTAGTTCAACTAATCTTGTACCCCTAAACAAAATGGAGTTGCTGAACATAAACAATATCCCTTATAGGACGCTGACTTTGATATCGAGTTCCCTCAATCATATTGATGATAAAGATTGAACATAATTTCAAAACTCTTTACAATCCAGCTTAAGTCTCTGATTTGGTCTTATAACTAAGTCTGAATCATGAAAACTCCCCAATTTTAATTCAAGTTAAATCTTCTGCCACACCTTTACAACAACTTATACTATCACCATTGTTGGATTGTTGCTGCATAATCATTATATTTTTTAACCATCTCTCAATATAAAATATAGAATTGTAGAATATCATGTATGTAAATTTCAGTATGAGAGATACAATTCGTCTTCTCCATCTCTACTATGTCTTCTGCATTACGGCCGCTTTGTTATTCCTATACTTACATTCCTCATGATGCTTTCAAGCTGTCTCATAAAGGAACAAGAAGATTGAATTTTCTTGTTGGCAAGAAGATGGGATTCACCCTTTCGTTCTTCATCCTAGGTTTAGGGCCACCAAAATAGATTTCACCACTCACTGGAAAAATTTTAAGCACATTAAGTATAAAACAACTGGATTTGCACATATCCAAAAATTTCCCAAACTTAATTAGCATCATACGACAAATATCATGTTTTGAAGATCAAACAAAACATTCATTGCACTAAAACACTTAAAAAATATTCATTACACTTATGTTTTGAAGATCAAACAAAATAATTTATAACATTCTATTATTTTGTAGCAATTTCTATCCGAGTCAACATACTCATTAGAACACTTAAAATTTCATAGATATAAAAATATTTGATGACAATATGAGTATTGCTGTTAATATAACCAGAACATTCTATTCTACATCTTATCAAGAACTACATAATGAAAAGTTTTTCGATCTTCATAAATTTGAGTTCGCATAAAATTTAATCAAATATATTATCAAAAGACTCACATGAAGGATCCAAATTGAAGACTGAATTAGGGTAACGATAATCTATCTCGAGCCGAACAACTTTTCTAACTGGCCCATCGGATGAAATCGGCCCCATGACATCCAAATCCAACTTTGTCTTTCTAGAATTTTCCCCCACTCTATCTAGTTGGCTACCTCAAATGAGGAAAATGAATTTTTTTCAAGTGGTTTTTGATATTTATAGACCTAGTGTCATAGTGCCACCTTTCCCAGCGCCATAGTGCTCCTAAGAAGAAATTTCATGCATCAATCAGAGACTTCAGTGATGTGGTGCTTAGTCCTAGTGTAATGACATTACTAACAGAAAGGGCAGTGCTGAATTTAGAGCACTGCAGCTCCCCAAGGAGGAATTTCTACTTGAATTTTTTTTTTTTCTAATTCAAATCATTGATTCTTGGGAAACTAAAATAGACATAAAAATGCCTCTTACAAATTTACAAAATTTGAGGAGACATTTTATGAATCAACAATTCTTTGCAAATCCAATCAGATCATTTATAGGCAGTCCAATTATTGCAGCGGGAGTCATTACACGGTATTTCCTTTGCGATTAATCAGATGATCTAATACATGCTTCAAAATTTTAACTGCCATTTTCAATTGCTCTTTAGGTGTGTCAATATTTGACATGATCGGAAAATTCAATTTGAACCCGACTCAAAAATTCCGGGTTAGGGTCAACCCGTTTGTGAAACGGGTCGTGTTCGGGTTCAACAAATTGACAGTTTAAAAAATTGGGTCGGGTTCGGGTTGACCTAGAAATTCGGAAATGACCAGCTCACCGCGTTTGCTCGCATATCTTCCCGTCATGTTTGCCCCTGCGTCTGCCCGCATCTGCTGCCTAAGTGCCCGTCGCGTCTGCTGCTCACTATCGCGTTGCCGTTGCCGCTGGCGTGCCTCTGCCATTGTTGTTGTGCCATTGAAGGCATTTTTGAGCCGCTGTCGTTGTCGTTGTTGTTGTCGTGTCCGCATGTTGTGTCTGGGTTGAAATATTTGACCCGTTTGTAAAAACGGGTCAGGTCACCTAGTATCGGGTTTGACGCAAGCCCGACCTGTGACCCCGATTTTGACAGCTTTAATTGCTCTAATGATTACTTCAAACACACAACTATCTTAAAACACCACATCTTATGGCTTAGCCATCATTGTTAGCAACTTTACTCTATATTCCTACTCCAACCAAGACTGCAAACCCACCCTTAGATATTGGCCCATTTCAGGAAACACACTTGTCTCTCACAGTGTAAATGGAATGATGGGGGTGGTGGTGAGGATGACAAGAATGTTGACACAATGGTTGATGATTGAGTGACATGAATTAGAGGATTTTGCGAGAGGCTATCACAAAGTGTTGACAGCCATAAGGGAGTACAACGATGAAGGTATGGTTGTGATGAAGAACTGTGGTCGGGAAGGATGTTTGTGAGATAGGATTGTGGGCTCGCTGAGAGAGCAAGGTTGCAAGTGAGGGATTCTGGGAGGAACAATATAAATATTAAATAAAACCTAATCATGATTTTTTCTTCAACAGATAGCTCTTCTTGATATGATTTGTTTCGTTCAATCATAGATCTTTGAGGTTTTTCAAGCTAAATCTTTATTCAAAAATCTATGAGAATATTATTTTGCTTGTTCCTTTGGTGGGATACAAAAACAATAACAAGCCCTTATCTTACTATGTGGGATTGGTTATATGTTATTTTTTTTCATTGTCTTTTTAAGATTCAAACTCTTATTTAAATCTAATAAAGATTGTCCTTTTTAATACTTTCTAACCAACTTTTTTAGGTCTACCTCAACTTTTCTAACATGGCTGGATCTAATACATCTATCTCCTAAGAGGGTCATGGGAAGACCAATGTTTTATGTAACCGAACTATCTAAGGCGAAAAAGTTTTGATTAATATTATTCTTTTTATAGGAAATTTTTTTAGAAGCCAATTCTCTCATTTTTAATAGAATAAGTGTCCCCCTTGACATGCAATATACCCTACATAATGCAGACTTTGATATGGGGTTCCCTAAATCACTTTTGGCAATAAAGATCGAACATATTTCAATTTCAACATTCTTAATACTCTTACTCAAGTATTCAATTTGGTCTTATAATTGAGTCTGTATCATCAGAACTCGCCAATTTCAATCCAGGTTAAATATATGCCACACCTTTATAACAACTTGTATCATCAACAGAGTTGAATTCTTGTAGCACAATCATGACTTCATATTTTAATCGAATCTCAGTATAAAAATATAGCATTGTAGAACATCAACATTGTAAACTTCCTTATGAGAAATACAATTGTCTTCTCAATCTCTACTATGCCTCTGCTTTACCTCGAGTTGCTTGGTAAACTGCTCCCCGCCTCCTCTTTCTCTTTCGCACGCAAAATATGGTAATGGATGGTGCATCTTTTATTCTTGGATTTGTTCTTCTTATATAGGTGATGAAGGAAGACGGTCAATCACAAACGTTTGCCCACACTTCAGCTGAACCTGTACTCATATACCTGATGTCATCCTTTGCGTTCCTTTTCGATTAGGGGTGTCAATTTTGGATCACAGGTTGGGTTTGAGTTGAACCCGGAACTGACTCGGCACTATTTGAGTCAAACCGAACCCGACCCATTTTTGCAAACGAGTCGATTTTTTGGACTCAAACCCGACAATCTTCGGGTTCGAGTCAACCCGACCCAACCCGTGAGGCAGTGGTAGCAGTTCGTGCGCTTATTTAGCCAAATCCCATTAGCGTCGGACCCGTAAGGTAGCGGCAGCGGTGCATCAACGACAGCGACTCGATGGCTCGATGCGACGCAGACGGTGGACTACCGATTGATGCTGTAATGCGACTCGATGGGATGCAGGCAGACAGAGGAAGAGAATACCGCGAATCTGACATGACAATGTTTCAGTTGGGTTCACGCTAAGACGCCGAACTGGGGTCGGTTCAAGTTAGGAACTTTCGACCGTTTGTAATAATCGGGTTGGGTTCGGGTTGAACTCCACGAAACGCCGAGATTGGACCCATAATAAACTGGGGAAAAAAGTCTGCCCGCTTCTACTAACCCGTATCGCTGCCGCGTGTCA